>NW_015113950.1:97128-161356 GCF_001443285.1 Poecilia latipinna | reverse complement strand
AAAAAAAAGACGGTTTGTCTCCAGGAAGGTAGATAATAAAATATTAAAAATAATCATATTAAAAAAATCTGAAGTTGTGCAGGGGAAATACATAATGAAAATTAAAACATGAGTAAACATGAGGGACATAAGGAACTTAAGGTTATTCTAGTTGTGCCCTATTTGTCTTCCTGTTTAACATAATCAACAATTTATCATATGAGAGAACCTGACATTAACATTCATGCTTTTTGAAAATGCCCTTTGAACTATATAACAAAGTCAATTTTATACATAAATAAATGAGTAACTAATTTCTGAATACTTTAACTGTATTAGTCCTAAGGTGAAGGCTTCAGAAATTTTCGCTGTGACAATGAGAAGCAGGACTCGGTGTGAATTTCAGATGCATGGTCCAATTATGTGTACACAGCACACATAATTCAGATGAAACACAATAATCAAAAAAGGATTGGATTCAGTTTTGGGTGAGTTTTAGTCTGTTCCACCTCGTATGAATCTAGGTCGTAACGTGTTTTCTACTTTTCATGCATCCAGAGTAGTCAGCTGAACGTTTTTGAGATTTTCTTTTCACTAAATAAGCACTAGGGTTTGGCTAAAATGGCCATGGGAAAAGCTAGTGGTCTAGTTTTTTTAACGGATGTATCAACTACACCAAAAGCTCTGAATAAAATCCCCAAGATTAATCGCTTAGTTCAACATCCAGTGCAACATGTTCTACATTTGAAGATACGTTCTACTTAATTCTGTCTTTTAAACATTCAATTATAAAGCAGGTCTGAAAGCGTAAAATATCAGATGAAGGATTTGAGCACATTGACATGAGACAAATTCCCTCATTATTACGGCAAACAAAGGGGTCACGTGTAAGGCTTCCACCGGGTCTTTAATTAAATACTGAAATACCAACCAAGTCCAATCAACATTCATATATGAATTTACATAACATATAAATCACACCAGCATATGGCATTGTACAGACTATGTACACATGAATACATTTACAAATATGCCATTCTGCTCATCAGTCAATGTCAGTAACAAATACATTTCATATAACAAAGCACAATGCAAAGAAAATGTTCAACTGTGAGTGCTCAAAATCCTTTGCCCCTTCTTTTTTTTTTTAAACACTTCAGGTAGTTGGTCTGCAGGGGGCGTCAGACAAAAGTAGGGATGGGGATGGTGCTGAACAAGAGAATCAGTTTGCAAAAAGAAAAAAGAAAAAGAGGAAGCCTGGTGTTCTTCCAAGATATGCAGAAGTATCTACCATAACAAGTTATGTCAAAAACCAGGAATATTCACAAGCTTTTTTTTTTTTTTTTTTTAAGAATACTGAGCTTGTTCTTACAGGGCATGAATATTTAGCCCACAATCGCATACAGGGGAGTGAGATTTTCCATGTTTATTCAATGGTGATAGAGGAGGCTGAAGTGGTAGAGCAAGATTTTCCAGGGGTAAACTGTAGAAGAAGAACCATAAGGTCTGCTTTCAAAATCACTCAATTGTAAAACTATTTCTAATGGCAGACAAAACATTTTACAGAACAGTGCGGTGCATTCCAGGTATTATATGTTTAATGTTCACAACAACCATGAAATCATGTATTTCTCCAAGAAAACAATGAGAACCGAAAAGCCACCTGACTGCACTTGTCATGTCAGTAGGTGCTGTAGATGTTTTGTAACCTTGAAACAACACATGAAACAGTATTCTCAAAAACATTTCATAATAGTTGGGTGTTTTTTAGTGTTTTGTTTAAATGGGGGGTTGGTCCATATGAGCACTTGTGGACAATCAGTATCTCACTTGCAGGATACAACACAGAGACCTCAGTTTGGAGAACTTATTGGAGTCAGAGAGCAACTCAGAACTCAGTAAACTCAAATAAAGGTGGATTTTTTTCACCAACTATTGGATTGGATTTTTTTAACAGTGGTTCTTTGTTCATTGTTACTGCTTTTGCATCAGTCAGTTGTTGTTGTTTTTTTTTTTTTTACATTGAAGACTCTCCACACCTAGTACCAAGAGCACAACTCTTTTAAAACATCACACACAACTAAGTGATCTAAAAGCAATGCAAAGTGCCTGCAACAGATCATTCACCTGAACTACAAAAAATATTTTTAGGTGAAAATATTTAATAAAAACTGAACTGTCCCTTTAACTTACTTGTTTCCAATTGGTAAAGGACCAGAAGGGCTTCTAATCAATAAATAAACAATTTGTGAAATACTTTTATATGTGACAGTTTTTAGGAAACCGCAATAAATACGTGAAAGAAAAAAAAAACTATGTATTACCATTTAAAGAATATACATTATAATTAAATGTAGAGATAATTAACACTTTAATTAATGTGTGAAAATCATGTCCTATTTCATACTCCATTATCTATTTATTATTTAATATTTATTGTGCTGCTGCCCATCATCACACGTAATAGGCACAACATCCAAACTGTATATTAATCCCTGTTTGTACAGCAGCGTTAGCTCTGCTCTCTGACTTTAATGAGTTACAGTCAATTCGTCATGTGTTGCAAAACACACCTTTAAAACAAATACATAAATGATGAAACATTTCTATCCTTTTTAGCATAAGGTGAGTAAAAATTTGAAATATTTCCACATTTAATGTATTGAAAAAAATATTGAGTTAAATATCCTTAAATATGCATTTATTTGCATTAATTACACTATAATTAATATGTTAATCTCATTTCTATAACTGATTACTTATATAAATATTTGACACCTCAGTTATGCATTCAAATATTATGTAGTACTGTAGATAAAAGAAAAATAATAATTATCCGCAGAGAAGTAAATTTTCACCAAAATCTGAAATCTTAAGATCAATTTCACAAATTTACAAGAAAAAAACTTTAGATTTTAAATTGCAAGACAAAGGGAACACTTCTTCATAAAATGGGCACAAATTTCCAACAACAAAGCAAAGATATTTTCTGATAATATAAAGCCAGAAATGTGAAAGCAACAGAAGACAGAGAACTTTACTGACATTATAAAGTCAGACATCTGTGACAAAAAGTGAAGGGAGTCATCTGAGGCTTAAGTGGTAAATTTAGGAGAAGCACAGTGTGGGTAGATCTGGGCTCTTTTCCTCTTTCAGAAAGACATCTCCTGAGTGTAGACCTGACATAAACACTTCAGATATGATTCAAAATGCACATCTCAGACAATGAGGGGGGAAAAAGCGGCAACATGGCTGCATCAGGTCTGAATCTGGGAGATGTCATTCTGATGCAGGAAAAGAACCCAGATCTACCGCTTAAATTGTCCAGATGTGCAGCTCTTGACTTTATAATCTCAGAAAACTTCTGAGATATTTCTGATAAAAAAAATAAAAAATCTAACAAATTTCTGACTTTAGTTTTAATGTTTAAATTTCGGCATCAATCACATAGAATGTAATTTCTTTTGCAAAGTGAAGAAATTTCAAAGTCTTTATCCAAGTAAATATGTAAATTAATCTAAGAAATTCTGAAATTGTTTTGGCGGAAATTTACAGCTTTATTATATTGAAGTTTGGCACTGTGACCTTCGATGTTAACTCTGGAGCTACATCCATTTAGAAAAATCCAATTTTAAAATCTAATTTTGGCAAATTGAACTTCTTCTAAAAACAAAGCAGCACCAAGTCTAATATTGTTCTCTATCAAAAACAGGAACTGCATTTCTGGTTGTGTGTTTCACAAGCAAGTGAATCAAAACATATCGACTGTGTTTACAATATTTGGATAAAACAAAAATGCAAAGCAAAGGAACAGATTTCTCTTTAGAAAAAACAAATGAATCTTCCTGGTGTGGCTGGAGCCTGCCAGAGCCAATATGAGATGCAGTACATTTCCATAATACATCAGGACATGCACAGTTCAGAGAACTGAAATTGTGGGGTGAGAAGACCGGAGAGTGCTGCCAAAAATATCCCCGCGAGATTTGACTAAGTTCTTCTTGTTCACGGAGAGATGAATAGGGAAAAACCTCCTGTAACACTAAACTGTGTGCATAATTTTTTGATACCACTCACAGTAGGGCTGGGGGATGAGAAGGACAAAGTAAGGATCAGAGCAGAATAAGGAGGTGTCGTCACAGCAGTCTCTTCTCTTTAGGATGGTTTTTCCTCTCGTTGTCCTTTTTGTCTGCCCTTCACCGTTCTTTCAGTCAGAGTCTCCTTAGATTGTGCTCCTCTGTGCAGGAGCCTTTCCTCAAGGTAATATCATCCACAGCCATCTCCCCACTTCTGCCTCTTCCACGTTCCCCCTTCAAGATAACCTGTTGAACAGCAGGAAACAGGTATTTCTACGATGAAAAGGTCATCATGCTCTGATTATTGATAAAAGAGGTCATTAAAGCTTTTACAGTACCTATACTGTCATATGCTAAATTTAAAGGGCACATTTTATCCTATTATAGAGCCATGAAAAAAGTGTTAATCTTTAAAATGTGCAGCATAAATCCCAATCAGCCCAACTGATCATTTTAAGGCAGTCGACCAATTTAAAACGTGTTTCTAACCCAAAATGAGCCTTCAGAAAAAGGTCTCTCCAGAACGATGCGAGAACAGACTTTGGTGATGGGTGTGACTACCAGTCGTTTTAAGAAGAAAACAGTTTTCCTCTCAAACGTGAATATGCCAAACCTATGGTCGCTCATTCCTGGGCAGCACAGAATAGACTCGTGGATGCATTCTTATTACTCCCCCCAGATTCTGCCAACCAACGGAGGGTAAAGATTGCTAAGGAATCTGAAGAGAACATCATTCATCTTACCCACTAAATAGTGTCTTTTTAAAACACAATGCTGACGAGAGTCAAAGCAGAAATTAAAATCTCTTCCAGACTGCTGACGCAAATTCATGGTTATTTAAAAAAAAAAATTGTTGGTTAAAAGCAGTTATTCACTGCTATCCACAAATTGTTTTTCAATCCCTGGACAAAGCGCTGCTCCGTTATGTCCCCAAATTACTGCTTTCACCCAACATCTTTCCTGACTCTCTCCGCCTTACTGGACACATTGCTGAAGAGGCTGAACACTTTGTTCTTACTATGCTTTTGAACATTGTTTTACGTTAATTCTGACCAATCAGAGAGCACCTGGACTTGCTTAGGACACATTTTAGAACATATCCTAAAGAAAAAGAAGACATCCTGAAGTCACCTGTGTGATTCTGATTGGAAAAGGTGTTGCTGTTCCCACCTTCTTTGATTTTGGCGAAACCATTCCTACACCATTCTTACGTAACTTACAGTTTGGTTCCCGCTTGCCATGTTGTCACTTTATTTTTTTCATGTTTTTTTCCATATATATTTCTAAAAACATATTTCTCAAACACAATTTAGAAGAACAGATGTAAAAAGAATGATGATTTCTCTTCCAAACTAGATTATCGAGCGGGGAATTTGTATAATTTTACTTACACTTTCCAGGCCAGTACCCCATAAAGTGATCTGGGTGTGCCGCCAGCCATTGCCCCCCGTTCGGCCCCACACTGCAGGACTGTACTGCTTTCCCTTTTTCACAAACACTTGAAGCATTCCCACATGGTGGCCTGCCAGCTTGTGCCGGAATGACAGGCACAAATTGCCGTCATTCCATGGCGGAGTGAGAGGAAGCACTAGCCGGGCCCCTCGTCCCGTCCTCTTGTTTCCCGTTTCAGGGATCGTGAGATACCATCCACCTGTGGCGAGCAAAAGAATGACGTAAATAAATAAACACCAACTGCCAATAAACGGCCGGGTGCAATGGGAAATGGTCATGTTTAATTGGATCTAACACACTGTGCACGTCATAATTTAGAAATTGCGTTTAGTATAATGTGGGTTTAATTGTACAAAGAGAAAAAGATGTAATTAAACAAATGTTTCTAAATCTAAAAGTATTTATTGAGGTTGCAATACAAGTATGTAGTGTCAGCTATTAAAAGAGCTACTGAAGCTGGATAAAAATGAAGGTCCTATGGTAATAAAATAAGACTATACTCTATACTTTATTACATATATTAACTAAATATGTATTGGTATTGGGAGTCACCAGCAAAAGTTCAACTCCTGATATCTGCCTTAGTTCTTCTGTCTGAGGTAAAGAAATACGTTACAGGATGAATAATCAAAGAGTAAAATCAAAAAGCAGGAAACATGCCATGACCTAAATCACTGAAGCAAATAGTCACACATGAAAACGGTAAAAAATCTGCAGAAGCAAGATGAGAATTTCTTATGGTCTCTTAGCTGTATGTTGAGTCAGACAGTCTGCATAATTTAGAAAAATCATAAAGTCATGCCTGATTTAAGCAACTCAGTGTAAAAAATATATGTATATTTCTCTGTACTGTGGGTGTTAAGTTCTTCAACTTGGACTATCCCACAACTTTTTGCTTTTCATTTAACAATTACCTTTGAATTGTTCAGAATACTCTTTATCTTTTGAGTTTTGCTGTTTTTGCAAACAAAAACTCCACAAAATAATTTCACACTTTGATCTGAAACTGAACTATTCCGTTGCCAGGCCAATTAGAGATTCATTTTATTAATGTATGCATCAGAGCAATTTAAATTTAAAGTGCTTCTGGCTTAAAGCTGATAAATGCTGATGTATGTGTATTTTCGCTTCTCTGGCAGAGCCACTTTATGGCTATTGTTAATTTCTGAAGTTGTAGTAAGTATCTGTTGAGGCTTTTGGCATAAGTTATAAGTTCCATCAAAGTCAAAACTATTCACCTGAGAGTGATGTTTGCCTGTGGGGGTCAAAAGGAAGGAGGCAGATAAAAAAATACTCCTTCATGCATAACAACATCAAGAAAATAGCATTTATAGTAGAGACATTGTGTAAACAAGGGAAATGGCCCTGAAGTATTTTAATTCTACATCAGTAAACAAGCTGATACTCACTGAAATGTTGCATCTTATTTACTTAAGGTCAGCACTTATCTAGTGATATATAATTTGGTGAAAACACCCAGCTAGCTTCTTTAACTAACTGGACAAACAAGATGTAGATACTTAAGAGAAACCTAGAAGAGATAATGTGCTCTTTAGACTTGTGTCCTCTCAACATAATTTACCATGTCTTTCCTTGTCTAATTTTATATTTATATTTGATAAAGTCTAAGGCGTCAGTGATAGACCATGCAATCCAATTATCATCTAAATTTCTTTGTGGAGCAAAGCACTAATCTTCAGAGGACAAATGACTTCCCTTAAGTCATTCTCATCTTGACCTGTAATTAAGCAGGACTAAACAGATTTTCTTTTCAATGCGCTCATGTGCATGCATGCCAAGCCTTTCTAAAATCCATGTATAAACAAATTATAAACAAACGTTAGTCCTTAAGTAGGGGAACTTTGTAGGATTGACTCCACTCTTCAATTACCTGTTGGATCAGGCGTCGTCTCCCAGTGCAGGTCTCCGTCTTTGTCGCTGATCCAACCGCAAAGACCGTCATCAAAGGAGCAGCTCAAATACCCCGAGTCTGAGAAACAGAACCGATTGTAAATGTCTGATTTCATGCCGTGTGCCTTCGACATCAACAGAAACGAAAGCCGAACCTCTGGTGTGGTGAAAATTAAGTGATGCCTTCAGAAAAAGAAAAAAAAAAAAAAAAAAAAAAAAACCCCTCTTTTTCAAACTGAAATTCATTAAATAAAGGAATTCTAGAGCAAAGATTCACAAGTGAGCCAAAATTATGTGTTATCTAAATCTAGATCAGTTGGAAGGGAATACAGTCATACTTAATAAATTAAAATATGTGTTCTGATTAGGCTCATTTCTGATATCGAAGGCTCCTTCTGAAAATACATTTTCAGCATGCATTATACTTTCGAGTCATCAAGCTCACATCTATGAGTAAAAATATATTTTTTATTGGTCTCATGTAATATTCTAATCTGAAATGTCACTTGGCTGTAAAAAGAAAAATCTTCATTTTTTAATGTAAAAATAGGTTTAAACAATTTAATATTCACAGCTTTCACAAGATCTACATATTAATTTTGATATGACTGAAAAAATGTGGATCAAAGAATAAACTATCTATAAAAGAATAGGAAGTGAGGAGAAAGATGGTAAAATACTATGAATCCAAAGCAACACCAAACCGAATCCTCAGACCATTTAATCCATATTTTTCCCTTGGTATTAATAAATCACATCAAGCTCACATGACTTCACATAAGCTCACTAATGATATTGGGTACAATTGTGCATTGAGTCTTGCTTGATGCAGAGGCCTGGAGCAGAAAAC
The DNA here is from genome assembly GCF_001443285.1 of Poecilia latipinna. Classification (NCBI taxonomy): domain Eukaryota; kingdom Metazoa; phylum Chordata; class Actinopteri; order Cyprinodontiformes; family Poeciliidae; genus Poecilia; species Poecilia latipinna. Next base: position 153,091 of record NW_015113950.1, on the reverse strand, counting down.
TAATGTGCTCCCAATCAATTCATCACCGAAGCAGCGAGACGAGCAGAGTGTGAGAAGCAGAACATTTTGGCAGTGTCTCGTCGGCAGTGAGCCATCGCTTAAGCGACACGTCCAGTTGCCAGGTGTCACCTCCTATTAAAACACACCTGGTCCCTATATTAACTTCACCTTGGCAAGAAAAACTCCAGGAATTTGTTTCAGTTACACTTTGTCCCAAAGCTCGCGTTTGCTATTTTCTGAACCCTGTGTGGTTTGTCATACATGTCATGCTTACCTGGGTCATCCTTGGCTTTATCTGCTGTATTGCCGAGCTCAATGTCAAAGTCTGTGTCCAGAACAGTGTTGTGACCGTTGTTCCTAGGGACTGAGGAAAGAGGCATGGGTTTAGATAAAGGATTAACAAAGGTATTATATTGATTCAATGTGCTCTGCTTGGAGATGTTGTATGACTTTGCTACGTTACACATAAAAGTACTTTACAGGGAAAAATCAATGTCAAAGTTGAAAAACAACAGGTGGCAAAGTAGCTTCTTCAAAATTCTTCAGGTGATGCAGGCTGCTATGGCTGGAGTTCTTACAGGAGATGTTACACGGAGCCACGTGTCTCATTTCATCATCACTCGTCTGGCTTTCTATGAAAATCAAAACTGAGTGAAGGACACTTCTGACTGCATACGAAGTCCTCAACAGCCTATTTTTACCCATTGCCTACTATCCTACAAGAGCACTTTATCCCCCAGATGCAGGCTTTCTTGTCAACCCTGGAAAAGTCAAAGCAAGAGTAGGAGACTTTTAGTTTCCAGGCTCCTTTACTCTGGAATTAGCTTCCTTCTTTTTGGTAAGGAACACTGGAACTCCAAGCATTTTATTCTATTTATTTATTTACTTTTCAAAGAAGCTGTAAGCCTATCATGGTATTTATTTCCTCATTAGTAATGCATACTTCATAAAAAATGTCTTCAGCTTACATTTTGGCTTGTTTTATGTGCCTTTTATTTACTGTTCTTAACTTTAATTGATTTATATTATTATTTTGCATTTCCTTGCTTTGGGAATTAGTCTTTTTTATAAACCCTTTATCTTAAAATTGCTACTAAGGCTTGATAAAGAAAGAATGTTTTGTTTTCTTTCCTGCTGTCTGCTTTATCTCAAGGTTTTGCTTGTTCAGTGCTTTGAGTTTCATTTGTGGTTGAAGGTGCTTTATAAATAAAGATGAATTAAATTGAATGGAGTAAATCTCATGTGGTCATGATTCCTGCAAAATGAGACATGACCTCCTCTCAGTTAGCCGTGATCAGGGGAAAAAGTCTTTCTCCACCTTGATAACAGAGAGAGCGAGAAGGCAGGTTTTCAGAAACACCTCTGTTATGAGCTCTTCTAAGGTGAAGCAGATTGAGATGAGGCGGATTTGCTCGTCTGCAGGGAGTTCAGTTCAGTAAAAGAAGCCTGTAAAAGATCTTCTCTCTGGGAATCATGGTCAGAATGTTGACTCCGTTCTTTCACCATTACTCCTTCTTTCACTCCCATAGCTCTCATGGTGAAAGTCAGTTTGTGTCTTTTGTGTTGATTATGTTGTTTTTCTACGACACACAGGGACAACGTAGCCTCCATCTTTCCCCACTAAGGTCAAACCGCACGAGGCTAAGCTGTTATGAAAGGTCAACCATCTTTTGGTCTTCTGCAGCAAGACAGAAGTTTTTTTTTTTATAGATAGGAAAAATGTATAAATTTGAGAGAATTTAAAATCTAAATGTTAAGAATATCAAATGATCAAAAGTCATCTATGAATTGATTGTGTAATATTGAACTAATCCTTCAAATTCCTGAGCACGTTCCCTGAATCAGTCTGTCGTCTTGTAGGTTCATGACCACCTGGCAGAGTGCAGAAGTCGGTCAACCGAAGAAATCTGAGAGTGGGAGAGGTCATGCATACACCAGGCTCTCCAGCAATCCTCGGCATCCCGTTCTATCTCTGTCTGTGTGTGCCTGTGTGTGTGTGTGTGTCTAGGTTTCAGTGTCAAGATAAAGCACCCTTTTCTAATCTTGTACACAGAGTGGATGTAAAGCACACTGAAGAGATCGGACAAGAAAATTGTATTATATTCTCTCCTACAGTATTTCTTTTTGATTTTTTTGAGAAAGAAAATCTGATTAAAACACTTTGCTAATCACAAGTAATTGATAACTTAAAATGCAAAGGTTTGTTCGGATATTTTTCCTCTAAGCTTCTGCTTACAAGTGGGAAGGACCAAGATTCAGGCCTGTGTGACCAAGAGGGACTGTAGCAGTGAAGAAGCTCTGTTAAATTAGGCAGGGCATGGCTGTTTAAAACCTTAAAGTTGCATATCTCAGAGACCAAATCTCTCCAGTTAGAAAAAAATATTCAAACGTATTGAACTATTTGCAATTCCTTAAATTTAGTCAAAATAAACCGACCCTTATGTTGGTTGCAGATGGCACAACATACAAGTGAGAAAGCACTTCACTGACTTCCTGTTTGTTACAGGACAGATTTTGCAAGGCTTCACCAACGTCTCAGATCAGGAAATGGGCTGACCGTGCATCGACAGTACTCTCACCCCATTCTGTGGGACTATGCAGCCACGTATATTTGCATGTAGAGGTTCATGTTGTATATGTTTTTGGTTTACTTTAATGTCATTGTGTAGGACTTGCATAAATTGTGCTTAAATAAAATTTGTTTAGATAAATAAAACGGCATTGGTGCTATAAAACGCTGGTTTATTTTATGTTTGACTGTTTTCATCTTTCCACAGAGTCCAAACTTTTGAAAAGGGATTTGATGTTAGGATCCCATTTGCTTTTTCTAAATCCAGACCAAAGATTTTCAGCTGAACAGATGCAAAATAGTCAACTTTAATTAAAGCTTGCATCCCTAAAAGACTGTTTTTATGGAGCTTAAATAATCAGTTGCTTTTAGTCAAATGGAGGGGACTTATTTCCTTTTCTTTTTTTCAGAACACAGAGAGTGTTAAAAGGGTTTTAATTGTCACACAGGACTGAGGATTTCTTATCCTGTGGGGGGTTTTGCACTTTCAAAAAAAGGCACATTTGGGAAATTTACTTGTTTGCATTTTGGTTGAGAGCTTTGATGCTAATCATGTGTCTGTGCATATAGAAACTGCAGTGGGAAAATAAAAATAAAAAAGGAACAAGGGATAAGAAAAAAGGAGAAAAGTAAATACATTTTTCAACGAAAAACCTGTCATAAAATATAGAATGTACAGAGATAAAAGAAAGGATTGAATATGTTGACTATTGTCTCGAGGGAAAATATTATTTCTTACTGGGTTATTTACAAGACATTGGGCTTTTGACATGAAAGTCACACTAGATGATGGTAACAAACCAAGCAATAAAACCAAATAAGTTCTTAAATTATGTGTAATTAAAATGAAGTGCAAGACAGGAACATATTAAACACAAGAGAATAATCCACAACAGGGCATAAAGAATCAAGAAATCAGGCAAAATCTGTGTAAAATGTATTTTTAAAGTAATCATGCAGTATATCCTGTACAAAACAACATCAGCTGGTTTAGTCCTAACTGATGGCCTAAGAAGAGGTTTGTCTTTAGGCATCACACGAGAAGCAGCCTGTCATGTGGCTGTACATTTACGAATGTGGGAACCATAATCCAGAAATGAAGAGAATACCAAAAACCAGTCACGTCCAGAAGTTACTTGTGGAATTTCTGACAGAAGAGTCAAAAAATAATCAGAGGAGTCGTCCAAAAGCCAAGGAACATTGGCTGAAAAACCTGGGATGAACAAGAACAGTGGTTTTAAAGAGAACACCAATTAATGCACTTAACCACCTCTAAGCAGGCTCCTGGCACACTGCTAAAAAAAACTATGATGGAGTTTCTTTAAAGTTTGCTGCAGGACATTTGAAAAAGCCTTAAAAATACTGGGAGACGATAATCTTGTCAGATGAGGCCAGTATTGAAACTCTTTGTGTCCAACTGGACGTACCATGTTTCTAAGGGGAATGGTGTCGCATGAAACCCCAAAAATATCAAACCATCAGTAAAATTTGGCAGTCGAAACATCAGCTGCGTATAAAACATTTTTCATGGAAAATAGGACAGAAACATGAATTTTTATATTGTTTTGTGAATTTGTATATCTCAAAAATCACTAATATGGAGATGTTGACGGCACACGTCCAAATAAAAACACTCTCATTCATCATTCAGCGTACACAAGTGCATTTGCGCATCCTGTTCTCCTGAAAACACTTGTTGACTTGCACAAAGAGAGGCACTCGTTTCATTTCTGATTTCTGATGAATTATTTGAATAATTACTCTGTGCTATGTCCCCTCCCTTCCCATTTTCTATTCATCATATCATCTACAGGAAGCTCTGCTTTCTTGAATTACTCTGCTGGGGTGAAAACTATTAGACTTGATGTCTTCCTCAAGCTGTGCGGACAGGTGCTAATGCAATCTTCTTTCCCTATTCGGTTTTCTAATTATGAGGTGCCATCTGGCAAGACGAATGGCAACCAGAGTGTCTAATCCCTTTTTTTTTGTATTGAACTGTTTCATCTCAGCAGAAAACCGGTGTAACATCTGGGTTTTAAGCAAACTACTCTTTATATAAGCGAGAAACGTTGAGTTAATCCATTATTTTATCATGGTTTATTCAAATTATTTTGTTATATGTGTTGTCAAGAAAACCCGAGATCATCCCACTTCCCCATGCCAGAGATTTTAGTTTAACAGTAACAATAAATGAAGATACCTTCGAAATTAATCAAATAAGTAACAACTTGACCCAACAATAGACTCAAACTTCAATAAAATCAATCTGGTTGTGTGTGTTGTTTTTGTCTCCTGGAAACGTTGCTTTAATTCTACTTCCTTTTTCTATCTAATCATAAGAAATCGTAGTTTTTAGAAAGAGCGTCATAAAACAGGAACGAAACGAACAGGAGAGCAGCGATCATCAATGCCTTATTTGGAAACAGATTGATGAATAACTTAAACTTTTCAAAGAAAAAGTTGTGCAGGCAACGGATGTAGGAGGACCGTTGAGCAACCCTGGGTCATAAGGACAGATGATTCACAGGAAGAAGGGTGGAACATCTGGATGAAGTTCATCAGAAACCATTTATAACATATGTAATAATATATATAGAAAATGGCACTATGTGCATGGAAAATACATAATACCGTCCCTATAAGATGCACATGTACAGTCCTTCAAGAAGGTCGCATGCCTTAGATGTCTTATTTTTGTGCAACATTAACGGCTCATGACAACACAATCATTTCTCAATAATTGCAATTGGCAGTGATTCCTAAAGAAAGAAAATGTGTTAGTTCATTGTTTGTCTAAATAAGGTCTAAATTTCACTAAAACTTGGGAGTTTATTTATGTTTAGACAGTAACTGTCAAAACCACTGCTGAACCCTTTGAACTTTTTTTCTTTTTACCTTTTCTAACACAAACATCAATGTATTTTATTGCGATGTTAGACGATAAAATCAACTTGATATATTGCATGACTGTGGAATGTGGAAACTGGTGCAGTTTCCAAAATATTTCAATCATGAAAATCTGAAAACTCTGCAGTGTATTTGGATTCAGTACCCTGACAACAACACTGTCGAATAACCTTTTGTTCTTTTTACAGGAGCGGGTGTTGTTTACAGGGTGAAGTGCAGTGTTACTTTTCCACCACGCTTAGAGTTGGACATTTAAGACAGAAAGTTAAATTGTGGTCACATTTGATCAGATCACCATTTTTGTACATGTTTTCTGTGTACTCTGTGTGGCAAACGTGACTTTCAATGGCTGTTTTTCATTAATACGCTAGGGAGGATGAATACTTTTACTTAATTTATGTTTTTGGAGAACTTTATAGCAGGACCCATTCTAAAACAACGCAATTCGCATCTACTTAAACATTTGAAAGGCGAAGACATTTTTAGAGTAAGATTTGATTTCAACCTCTTTCTGTGTCATTTAAAACTACTTAGATAAATTATTTTAATTACAAATGTCGAGTAAAAATGAAGAAGGTCAATGTACTTTTAATGAAATAAGTCTCAATGAATCATGTTGTGCTGTACCCACAATGTGGCATATAGGTAAGCCAGAAATAACATCATTTTAAGATGAAAATGTTTCCTGAACTGTGCAATTAGGAAGACTGATTACAAATTACAAACAATGGAAGCTGGTCCTACGAAAACAGAAAAAATAGTAGTGAGTAATATTTCTCTTTGTATGACATCCTAAAATATTTTTGTCAAATAAAGATATTCATAAAATATTAAACATTATGTGTAGATTATGGAGTATAAAATAAATTATGGAGCATCTGTAGGAAAAGGTGAAACCTTTACAAACACCCTGTAATCACTGCTTTTGAAAGTGTTCATTGCCTCTTCTTCCACTAAGAAATGATCAATCAAACTCATCAACACCTTTATGTTGATGAAGTTGATATATATATAACCTTTGATTCGGTTTATTTCTTTAGACTTCGCACATAATAAACAATGATAAAACTTGATTTGTCACACAATTTGCTTTTAAGGAGTTAGACCATGGGTGTTAAACTCATTTACATTTTGGGCCATATCAACGTCCCAAATGTCCTAAAAGTACCAGTCAAATGAAATAATTGAAAATCTTCTCACATTGATGCAATTTGGCAGCATAAAGATAAAGACTGCTTTGAATTGATTGATAGAAAAAATATTTAAGCAAACAACTGTACCATCACCACCATCGTCATAGATATGTTTTCATCTTAGATATGTTTTACAAAGCAAGGAAGCTTAGTTAGTAAATGTCATGCCTGAGATTTCTTTCTATAGTCAGCATAGGAGAGTTTGTGTTCTATTCAAACTGTCTGCAAATTATGTAGTTCACCTCAAGAACAAAAAAAAGCATAATGACCCAAAAAAAACAACAACAAAAAAAAAAAAAACAGCTTAAAAAAATCTGCTGGTCCTTTGAGGAAAAAAAGCTCATTGGTAGCTATTTGTAATAGAACTTTACATTCAAATACACAGATAAGTGCAGCCTAACGTTTAGCAGGTGGTATGTGTCACATACAAGGTTGTGTGTCGGTAATCTAAGCAGCTCTGGAGTGTCCCTTTGTTTTATCGAGTGTTTTACCTCATTGCTTTTGTTTAATAGCCTGCAGCTTTTCTGTTGCGTTCAGCGTCACTGGTTTAGCTATTTGTCAAAGACACAATAGCTGATCTCAGAAATAAATAAATAAACCGTAGATGGTCCCACTCTGCACCAAAAGGCGGCCTCATATGCTGATAACGATTATCAGTGCTCATGTAATTGTCAAAATAAAATGAGATGTTGGTTCTTACTGTGCACATCTCCTCTTTGTTTGGTCACCTCCCTCTGAATGGTGTTGTCTGGTAGAGGGGTTACGAATGGCGGTTTTCCTGTGGGAACCACAACCCTTGGAGGGACGAAGGGTTTGCGTGTGGGTATTGATGGCTTTTGAGTAGGGATGAAGGGCTTTCGAGTGGGAACTGCTGGTTTGCGTGGAAGTGGGGTGATCGGCCTGGGGGCCGGCGGGGCTTCGGTTGTAGTTGTGAGTGGTGATTTTGGAACGACGGGGAAGGTTTTCTTTGGAGTCATTGGTGGGCGGACTGTGGTAATCCTTTTGTGATCCAAGTCTGGGATGTGGTTGTGATGATTGGGAGGCAGTTTGCCTGGTCTCGGGGGGTCAATAATCACCTTTGGAATGGCTGCAATGATAAGAGAATGCAGATGGAGGGCTGAAAGATGAGCACTTAGGAGTTAATGAGGCACAGAATTGCAGACTAACTGGAGTGATTAGCCTGGCTTTTGCAGTGAGAGCGTTATTTCATCCTCTGAGACTTCTCAGTGATATCTGTTAACTAAATATAAGCAGACTGAAACAACCCGGTTCGCTCATGTCTGGCTGACACAGAAGTTTGCAGTTGCAGAGGAGAGTCAACTCTCAGGTAAACACATGAGCATATTCATAGAAAAACAAAAGTCAATTGCTTCCAAGATTAATTTTCAAAAGCCTAATTACATCACATTTTTGTCAAAAATGCAAAAAAATTTAAATATACTGAATCACAGTCCATCTGTTAATTATTTCCAAATCAGAGAAGTAACATTAAAATGTAATTTATTGACACAAAGAACTTAGAGAAGCTTGCATTACTAATTTGAGTCACCATTACAATATATGCAGCTGTTTAAAAGCTGTTCAAACAGAGCATAGATGAATATCTTGACAAAAGACATCTCTGTAGTTGGGAATTTATCTGTCTTGTAGCGCATTGAGGGAAGTTTTGTTTTCAGCATAAATTCAATTGAATTTCGGTTCAAAATTACAATGTCTACCTGAAGGCTGCCATACAAGTCTTGCCATTACATACTTATCTCTCCCAGCAAATGCTCCTAGAAAACATTTATTTTTCGAACAAGAAGTGCTTTCTATGTAGGAAACATTTTGAAGGAAACATTAGAATGTCAAATTTTAACTGGAAGAATTTACATTCTCTTCTAGTCACACATAGCTATGTTTTCTTGTGTCATGGTTGTTTTGTGCTTACTTTCTTTCTTTGTAGCCTTTATACCAATTTCTATCATGAACAATAAGCCCAATTTCTACTGAAAAGGAAAAGGAAAAAAAACTTAGGTTATATACCCTTAATATACATTCTTTAAAATAATAAATAACTGCACGAGTATAAGTATATATATTTTTTATTATCGAGTTACTCCTTTCATTCAGTTATTCTTTTTCGTTAAGAGTTTTGAGTTTGTGGTTCTCGAATCTTTCAGGTTGCAGACTGAGTTGAAAAGGGATAAGCAAAAGAAAACTTTGAAATTGGCCCCCTGTCTTCTCTCTCTATGTGTTGCAAACTTCATTTAGGTGACATGCTGAAGTGTTTGCAAAACGCGTCTTCTTCGCTCATTATACCAAAACACTGGCTGAGTACATAAGGTGGTTGAGTAAAATTAAAGAATAAATGACTTCATTTGGACTGGACTGCTGCAAGCTAATGAACTTCATGTCAGCGATTAAAAAGAGGAACATCATTTCCATTTGATGAAAATGGCTGACTGAAATTGTCACCTAACAGAAACAGAGTTGCTCTGTGCACATGAGATAAGGGAAGCGGAGTCATTTGAGCACTGACTGACAACCATTACAAAGAAAGAAATTCCAGCACCAACTCCTGGCTTTCATGATGATTCCTCCCTCTTTATTGCTTGCCTAACTTTTTTTTTTTTTTTTTAAGAAAAAGCCAAAGAAAACAAAACAAAACGGGGGGCCCCACTGGCCCTTCTGCGGTGGCGAACATCGGTGCCAGCATCTTTTGTTCCCAGGCAGTACTTACGTATACAGTCGTGCCCCATCCCCCTGTAGCCGTCTCTGCATTTGCACTTGTATGAGCCTGGCGTGTTGTAGCAGGTGGCGAAGCCGCTGCAGTGGCTCAGGCCTAAAGAGCACTCATCCACGTCTGAAAGATAATAGGAACATGAAAACATTCAGCGACAGAGCGCGAGTGAGGAAACCCTTCAGACACAACAGTGGGATATCAAAAGGTTATTGCTCAATGTGCACATGAGGGGAAACTCAAAGTTTATTTAACAGAAGCGCCTATGTTTTCATGAATGCCTGTGAAAAATCGTTTATGAGGGTTACTTGGGAGGTAGAGGGACACAGCAAGGTCATGTAAGCATCTTCTGAGAAGTGAGATATTTGATCTATAAATAATAAGCCCTTTCAAAGCAAAACTTATGTAGGTTTGTCACACTCAGCGTTGTAAATCTATATTGAGCCTTCATTTCTGTTAGCTTTGATGATTATGGGTTAAAACTAATGGAAATGGAATGGAAGTGATTCTCAATTTTTAACAGAGGCACAATCAGGTGGACAGGAAGGGAAGTTATTCACTTCTAGATCTTCTTCAGGTGGTAAAAATGTAAAAAAAAAAAAAAAAAAAAACTTCTGCCCTTGTTTGATATAAAAACTTACTAACAAACCTTTTTAAAACATATTTCATAATAATGAAATGTCCACACCAGTTAATGAATAATTGTTAATTTGGTTCGTGCGTACATAAAAGTGTTACATTGTGTCTCCTTATTACTGTGACCTCACCTATGCACTGGTATTTCCCGTTGATGTATTGTAGGTCAAACCCTTCGTGGCATTTGCAGATGTAGCTTCCAAAGGTGTTAATACATTTCCTGAACCTGGGACACACTGCTATCCCTGCAGCACATTCATCCACATCTACGGGAGGAAAAAAAAAAAATCTGGTTATTACAAAAAAAGAAGGTATTTGAACAAATTAAGCCAAATAGTTCCATATGTCAATTTAGAAACCATATAACCTCTGGCTATAATAAAAGTCAGGTAATGCAGATCTTCAATATTAAAGGACAGAAATTATATCTATGATAAACCACTGTTATTCAAGGCAGCAGATTGCTTCACCTTCTCTGCTTAACATTCATTTATGAACAAAGCATTTTCTTCTCTGTGCACAGCGCAACGCCTTATTTCATAATTTAAAGCCTTATTTCAAGTAGGTCTTTTGCTCACCTTAGCAGAAATGTGAGCATTAATATTTAGCGACTAGTACAAACCGCCCAAAAAATTTCACTCATTTGGTGCACATCTCAGCTGAGCAATTTATTTATTTAAACAATTTTTTAAACATGGCGAAATGTTGATTTGTCGCACATCTTTGGTTAATTCAAAGGCAATCCAGACTATGTTAGTTTGAATTTAGTCTGAATTTCCTCAAAAAAAATATATGTTCACACAACCCAGCTAATATTTGGCTAGTTTACTGTTAGCAAACTATGACTAGACCATTCTGTGACCTCCCTGTCAGATTTGGTCAAGTTCATGAAAGCTGGTTGGTTTTCTAACATCAACCCAGTTTTTAACCATTATCCACAGATTTCCAATGGAGTTGATATTGGAATTTTGGGAAGAAGATCCCAAAAGGTCCCTATAAGTTTGTTTAATTCTCACAAAAAAGTCTCAATGTGTATTTGTGGTCATTGTCTTGATAAAACACCCAGTTAGGTCCAGGTTTTACCCCACAAGGTGCTGCTTCCTCCATCACAATGGTGGAAGAATCAACTTTACTTATTCTCACATATTGTGAAATAACTATGTCATTATCTTATCTGGCCATAATATTTTTTCTCCAGATGTTTTTGTAACTTGGCAGTGTGGGAAGCTACATGTAAGACTTGAAGCCATTGATTTTAAAACCAGAGAGTTCTTGGTCACCAGTCTGCCATCTTGCAGCAACGTTTAAATTGTCTGAATATTGAGGGAATTATTGGTGTTCAGGAAATTCCACTTCATAGGTTCCTGGCTTGTGTGTGAACATCTTAACAAACTTTGGTGACAATTTTGGTATTTTTCCAGTGCTTGGCAAAAATAATGACACATCTGAAAAAAACGTGTATTGAGTGCAGTTATTTATTATTGAGCAGGATCGTCTATACAACTATAGACAATCCTGTAATCTATAGCTGTATAGAAACGACCCCAAAATGCTTCAAATTTGACTGTATTTCTCTATTACGCTGTAAATTAATAACATTTCTGTCAATATGCCGGAGTCAGCCAGGAGGCTATTTTTCACCTACAGTCCATAGGCAGATGGCAAAAATCACCCTAAAAAATAAGATCCAACTAATGTAAAGTCATGCTTCACCTTCTTAGAGCTCCAGTCTCTCTTTCCTTCTGTCATTCTTCCAAAATTGATGTCTACCTGAAAAACCCGCCCACACAATATCTAACCAGCAGTTAAAGACAACATTAAAGGAACATGCTGTAGCAACCAAGGTATTAATACTGACATAGGTTAACTGCTTTAACCTTCCTCCCAACCCTCCACACATCTTATCCGTTAAGTTACCCATCTAAGCTGCAGCACCAAAAATAAAATCCGTAATGAATGGAGGATTGGTTTCTCTCTGCTGTGAAATAGACAGGTTGTAAGAGGAGTGGAGTCTCTCTGAGGGCAGGAGCAGTGATAGATTTATAATATTCTTGACAAGGGAAGAAAAATTAACAGAGAAATATTTTAGATATTCCCACCTTCACTGCTTTGCTTTGAAAAGAGATTGTGAAGAAAATTTTAAGGCAGGTTCTGTTACAAAGTTGTGAGAAGTCATTTAAGGTGCAGTGAATAAATCCTGTGTCACCTTCATTTAGCGTGAATTCAGATTGGGTTCCCTGATAGTCCACTTCAGTCTTTAAACTAATGTCATAAATGTCAAAATAATTTTCTTAAATGCATTTTCATGACATGGGCAGTTATTTACAGAGAAACTGATGATTATTTACACAAAAAGTAGAGATGCATGTTCTGTTCAGAGGATTAGGTAAATTATGTATTTTCCGAGCAAAATAGTGCCATTTTATAGCAGTAAAGTGACTTTGTTATCTTCAGTTGTTAAAAAAAATGCTGTAGACTTCAAAAATTACTTAAAAGAAACTTGGTGTTGTAATTTAAATTGGTGCTCAATTGAAATTGGGCCTTTGTCTCTTTAAGAAGCTCTTGCTGTTTCTGACGCTCCACCTTCAGCGCATCATTACAGCAGTCTCTCTCCATTAAGCCGTTTCCAATGAATATTGGACTGAGAAGTAGCTTAAGCTCAGCAAACTCAAAGTTCCTCCAGGTGTTTGCTAATTGCTGCTACCGCTAGTCTGCTGGAGCTGAATGGGGAAGGCGTAGAGGAGGGATGCTTTGTCAGATGATAGTTTGAAAGTTTCCAGCTCCAAAATTCGTGGAAGTAGGGCGCGTTGATTTTGCAAAAACGTTATTAGTTCGAATTTTTCTTCAGATGACTCAGAAGCTAAGAAAAACCCGCTCAGCTTTACCTCAGTCGCTGGCAGACAGGAGTCTATCGGCAACATCTCAGTTTTCAGGCCAGAGTATATATTAAGACTGGGACGCACCCACACAGGTTCTTCCATCTGGGGCCAGCTGCAAGCCCGGTGACGGACACTGACATCGGACCTCTCCTTTCAGCACCTCGCAGCCGTACTGGCAGTTGGCCATGGCGCAACTCCGAGCGTCTGATGAAAAAAGAAGCAAACCACATATTAACTCAAGCATGTGCCACAAGGGGGTTCAAAGAGGAACAGTTTATTCCACTCCCTCACATCCACGCATACACACACACACACATACACACGCACACGCACACACACACGCACACACATCTCTTTTATCCTCTGGCCAATTTGTTAGAGCAGTGCCACTCGTCTGCCTTTTCTGATATTTGCCAGCTTGACCCCGGGTGCAGCCAAGAGAACAACACAAGCACTGCCATTATTAGGTTCCTCTGGTGAGCCGATGCTGTGTGCTCACACCTTGGCTCAAAGCTCCCTCCTTCAGGCCCTTTGATCATTTCTTACACAGAGAGTCTGATTATCCATCTTCACCGTATTGTTGTGGCAGGGTACGGCCTATTTCCTGTTGATTCACACAGGGAAGATCAAGACCCTCCAAAATAATAAAATAATGGAGCAGAAATGGTTTGAGCTCCCCTGATAAATTCATGTCCTAAAAAGGAAATTAAAAGCAGGGCTCATGCTGCTGCAGCGACTTTGGCTGTTTTCAGGCTCCCTGGAGTACAGTTTGATGACACAGGCAGTCTGGGCTGATTAAATGCCACGGCGATCCATTGATCAAAGCCACGGCAGGGGGAGAAAAGACGAAAAGCAAGGTGGTTAACACCATCACAAAAACAACACCTAGACTAATTTCACATAGCCTCAAGTGGAGAACAAGTCAGACTTTATAAGGTGGAAGAATTAATTTTCTTTTTTTTTATCTTATCTTAAAAAAAGGAGCTAATTAAAAAGAGGTAGCAGCAGTCATATAATCCTGAACTGAAAATGTGTGGAGAAATAGTAATCGGGGGGGAACTGAACTTGCAGGAGATGGGAGACGTGCACCGGCGGCGGCTCGTATTATGAAGGAAAACCTCACGGCGTCCAATAAAAACTATATATTCACTAGAGGGTTAGAAGACTTTCTTTTATATTTTTCATTTTACCGCCTTAAGGGCTCTTCACAGGAGGCTTTCCGAGAGAGGAGCAGCTATAATGAAGCAGATCAACACGGGGCTTTAATCAAAACAGTCTATCAAAGGATTGCAGGGCTGCTGTCAGGGCCCTTACACGGGCAGAAAAATGAATTTTTACCACAAAGGGCAAGAACTTTCCAAAAACAATGGTGCAAGCATTTGCAGTGCCAGACAAAAGTTTACATACATTCACAATGATTATTAACAGCATGTTAATATTGGGCTTTTCACGATGCATTTGAATCCCTTATTCCCACAGTGAAACAATTAGAAAATATACAAATTTGAGATATTTTTCCAAACATGACTTGGGTGCACAAATTTGAGTTTTTTTGCAGTCCAGCAGGTCAATTATGATAAAACAAGATTTCAGAATGATAAAACAGGGAACATTTATTTTCTGAAATCACCCTGATCTGAACTGAAGACATAAGGAAACAACCAACTTAACTGAGTTGAACCATTTTTGACAAAAAAATGTGCTCAAATAGAAATAATCCAGGATCTTATTGACGGCCACAAAAAGTGTGTGGCAGTCAATAACTTACACTTATAACACTTTACCACTATAAATTAGAAGAAAAAGTAATAACTGTGCACGCATTAGTTATTGTATCATGGAACACACCATGGCTGTGCATAAAGGTTAGGAAGAGGGGAGTTTATGCAAAGAGAGAAAATAAATATCCACACCAATACAGACAAAGTGTAGAATAAAATGTGTGTGTATGTGAGAGAGACTCACTTCCACAGGTCCCATCAGGCATCAGCATGTAGCCATTTAGGCAGTAGCACTTGTAGCTCCCATACGTGTTCATGCACCTGTGCTTGCAGGGCCTCGGCTTCAGCCCACACTCATTCAGGTCTGCAGAGAGACGAACAGTCAGAGAGAGAGAGACAGACACAGACAGAACGTAAATGGACGAGAGGAGACAAAGCCCCCCCCCGCCCCGCCCCTTCCCAAAACAAGGTTGAAATTAGGCAAGGGGCAAAGGTGATGGGGTCAACTATGTCAAACCACCCCCTGCATTTGTATGTGGGTCAGACATTGTCTTTTTGTCTGTCTGTATATGCGCTAATGTGTGTGCTTTAGAAGTGGGGGTTATCGTAGAGGCAGTAAAGGTGTTACCATGTTCCAACAGGTCCTGAACGTCTCTCTTTGATGATTTACCAGAAAGCCAGTGTCGACTGTCAGCAATCCCACCACCTGCATTACACTCTCTGAGTCACCATGACTCCAGGAGACAGAAGCCTCACCAACCACCACTCTTTGACAGATATGTACAGATCCACTGTCTTTTGCACGTCTGCAGAAGACAGTGGACCAGCAGCCCTACAGAAATCAGATAAGGGAAGGATGCTGACAGTTTTTCTCGCGGGAGAAAGACATACTCTGTAAGAGCAACACCTGTCAAGTGCTCAGCCATATCCTGGCTGTTATATTTTTCTCGGAGTAGACATTTTCACTTGTCAACCACAGATGTAATTAAGACCATTATAAATGTCTGCTTTTGATAATAGCTTTTTAGAAGTAGGGTGTTGTTATGTAAGCTGCTTCGCTTGGATTATTTAAAAGTATTAATTACACTTTTGTTCCTCCTGACAAGTCAGCGTTCTTATTATAAAGGATCTTTATAGTTTCTCATGTTTCCCTCTACTATAAATCCCACTGAAATCTAATATTTAAAAAACAGGATGTTTTGCTCTCAGCTGTACCGATGCATTCCACAAAGTGGATAAAACAAAGATTGATTACCTTGAAATTCTTGAACTTCAGCACACATCAACAGCAAGAATGCTGCAATTTGGACGCAGTTGTATTTTCCAACTGGGTCAAAGTCCAAAAGAGTAATCAGAACTGGGCTTGGCGTGAAAGAGGAAGGCAAACATGAAATTCTGACCTGTACGGTGATGAAAACCCAGAAACTCATTGATGGCCACAAAATTGTAAAAAAAAAAAAAAAAATTGCTGAGGTACAATTTGGTAAGAAAAAATCTTGTGACTGTTGTGTTCACATATCAGAGACCATGTATAGGATAGGTTTGGCTTTAGAAGATTAAAACAATTAATCGGAAGCTGTTGCTTAAAAATATTTTATTGACAACAATTTAAACAAATATTTTGAAAGTCCCAAACTAATGACTTCCATTCCTGATTTTTTTTTTATGCATGTAGGTCTGATGATTAACAATGTCTTTTTCTACGGTAAAGTCTCTGATTAAGCTAATTCATTTTTTATTTATCAACATTTGTTGGCGCTAAGATCCCTAAAAAAAGGTTTACTGTTGGTGCATAGCTTAACGCAATAATATAATAAATCTATCAAAAAATAGCATTTGTTCACCATCAACATTTTGATTTTATTAATGATAAAAGAAAGTGCATGAAAAGAAAAAAAATGAGAAAACCAAATAATCTCTGGCATTTATGCTGCAATCTAACTCACGTCAATGATTTTCTGTCAGATATTTCTTAAACCTTTCCATGGATCTGTAAATGCTGTAATATAGACCATGTTTCTAATTTGTTCTGCCACAGTAGCAGCTTCTTAATGATAAGAGCTACAGAATGAAGAACCGTTTCTCAATACTCGACAGTCAATATCTGCTGTAGTGTGCAGCGTTATTATTATTTATATTGGAACTCGTTGGTCAGATATTCGCTGTGGCATAGTTTACTGTAGGTCTTTGTCAGCGGCAATTAATTATTCCTCTAGTTGTGAATTAAATGTGTTGTGGTGTGCATTTGGACAGTCTGAAAGCAATCAATATTTAATAAAAGCATGTCTTGAGTCTTTCCTCGCTATTAAAAATAGCAGATGAAGTAAGGAGTAGCCTGCAGGTGTAAAAGTATATGATACAGGAAGACAGAGTTTTCATTTCAATTTTTTCCCTGAAGCACTTTTTAAAATTAAGTATGGAGGATATGGTGTCACTCTTGTTGGAGGTTATCACAGAATTAAAGGAGGGACCGGATGGTGCAACTTGTTCATACTGAACCACAAGACTCGCTTGCCAATTTTAAAAGTTATATGAAGAAGATGTAAGCCTTTTGTTCTTTATTCTTTCCAGGTACTGTGGCTTCTTCCCGCAGTCCAAAAACATACATGTTAAGATAATTGGCCAAATTTTCATTAGGTTTGAGGGTGTGTGCATGGTTGTGTATCTTGGTATGTCTTTCTGGTACACCGTGATGGACTGGTGACCTCTCCAGGATGCATGCATGTGCCTCTCACCTACTGACCAGCATGCACAGAGAAATCAGCCCATGAGCAGAATTGCATGACGTTCAGAATCAGCAGTAAAGGCCAGCGATACGAGTCAGAAACTCAGAAATCCAATATTTTCCACTTAGTAAACCTATCATACCAAAGTTCTACCAGGTCATGCTAACAATGATAGTCTTTGATGTGGAGGTTGTTACTGAAAACTCAGTGTTACGAATAAAATTAAGCCTGAGGACCCTGGAGGTCAGTCCCTGGCTTATGCAGAGGAGTTTCTTTTTACTATGTTCTAATATGGACAGGAGGTATGGACGGATGAAAACCAAAGAAAAAGATCTCTTATGCAAATTAATTAAATAGGCTTCCTTCATAAGCTGCTTGGCACAGTCTTACAGATAAGTTTTTTTATTATTATTATTTTTCAAAGCCTTGTCCAGTTATCATTTCAATAGCTGTGAACATAGACCTGAAAGAATTGCAGATGTTGGATACTTTGATGTATTTCACCATGTCACTACTTTTTAAAAGGAATACCAAGCCAAATGGAAAAAGTTAAACAAAGTGCACACCAACAAATCTTGGATTTATAAAACTGTGAACAACACCGGAGGGTGTGCTTTCTTCTTCTTTGTTTTATTGAGTAGTTTGTTCATTGTCTCTGTCTGTGTGTTTAAAAAAGTTGAAGCTTCTTTTTCACTTTACCCAATCTTTACACAAATCATTGTTTCAGTTCGGGTCTTGGTTAAATTTTTTGTTTGACCTCGGTTCAGTTTTAGTTTTTTTTATTGTTCAGCCCACCTTAGCAGCTCGTCTTGTTAAAATAAGATCAGTTTAATCATGTGTCTGCCTTTGAGCCTTCACCTGCCTTGGTTTTCCAACGAGTCACGTTCTAGGAAACATAAACAGCTTCATCCACTTTGTGACTTTTACCATTTGTTTCTCAGCTACAGCAGAACCTTTACAAATAGACTTCCTTTAACGTCAGAAGTTGGTCCCCCCCCACCCCCTGCCCTTGCAACACTATATATGGCCCCAACTTTAGCACTGTGAACACATGGCAGGGAAAGCTGCATACTGTTGAGAAAATAAATTTAAAATAAGCTAGTTTTAAAACTTAACATGTCTTGATTCAAATGGCCTAAATTGTGGTTTTAAATCAGTGACTTATTCTGGCCTATTGACCTTAATTTAACTGTAGTTACAGCAGATGGTTTGCTAGGATCGTTTGAACTGCCTTTTGTCTGTGAGAAAACAATACAGTGGAAGTTCCAGCTTTTCACATTCATTTGTGAAAGGCCGTAAACACGGCAGGGGTTTTAGGCTTCAGATAGAGGGTCAGAGATAGCTCCTGGTTGGATGAGCAAAGATACGCCTTATTTGAATAAATTAAATACAAGAGGATAAAACTTTCTACACAGAAGTAACAGATCAGATTTTGCTCTTGCAACTTCTCCAAAGACGTCTTTGCTTTTTGTTTGTCGTTTCCATCTTTTGTCTTTCTCTCTCAGGTAAATTCATGTGTTGTTTGTGCTCTGAGGTTTCTGATGTTTTGTGATGTTTGTCTGGTGATAGTTTGCATCTGTCTTGAATAAATGCTGATTATTGTGACGCTGTTATCTCTGCGTGATCTCAGTCTTTGCGCACAGCATTTTTCTGAACCCGGGCATAGAGAGGATATAACGAGTCAAAAGGTTTTTAAAGTTCAAGAATTTTTCCTCTCTTAACAATACCTTTGCCATTTAAAAGACACCACAAGTTTAATCTGGATAAATGATGAAGCAGATGCACAATTTCTATGATCTACCCACACACCCCTCCTCTTCTATTAATAGAAGTTTCTGATCTACTGACACCGCGCAGGCTGACTGATCCGTGGCTGTAACAAGGCTTTGGAACGTTTGCCTCTTTAAACCCACAAAGTGCCAGCAGGCTTAAAGCAGCGTTTCATCACTGGGAATACTTTCATATCCAGCTTAGGGGTCAGTTTGTTAACACTTGTTACAACAGGGCTACTATTTAAAAATGTAAAAGCTTTACTTACCATCACTTCACAAGTAAGGATATCAAGGACCCAAAAATAAAACTGAGGATAAACAGAATAAGGAATTTATACTCTTAATGGCAAACAAGTGAAACGGCACTGGATACGAGTTTTGGATAGATAATCCACTGTTGTAACTTCCAAGAATATTTGTCTTGGAAGTGCAAACATAAACTATATATATTGCGAAACATGGCTCTGTGTTTTGAGTAATTCAAATTCCATTTTGATTTTCAAAACAAAATTCAATGCTTTTCTCTCAGAGCCATTGATTTATTTATTTTTTTATGCTATGGCCACAAATTTTAATGCGTTCAATGTCTTTTGTTCTTTTCTTGTAGATAAATCAACACAAAGTAGAGAATATTTGCAAAGTATAAAGGATAAAACAATTTTAAGATTTTTAACAAATAAAACATTAATGTTTGTCACATATTTGCCACAGTCAAAAGTATGTTTTAATTATAATGTAATTATAATGTAATGTAATTGAAATACATTTAAAAAATATTATTTGCAAAGTAGCTCAAACTCAGACAAATTTGATATCAGTACTAATTTCCATATCATGCCACATGTTTACAATCTGATTTAAGCAATAGCTCTGACCAGGCCATTTTATTACGTGTTCTGATCTAAACCATTCAAAAGCAATTCTAAATTTATGTTTAAGGTCAATCCAGAAATCAGTGCAGAGCTGCTGATGAACGTCCACCTTTGCTTTAAGGGGACTGAACATAAATGCATAAATTCACATTTTGCGCTACTTTTTGTTGGTCTATTGCATGAATTCTCAATTAAATATAATTAAGTGTGTTTGTATTGTTCTAAAGGGGCATTTGCCATGGGATATTTTTTTTCTGAAATTAATTATCTTTGCCCCTTAACATTCACAGCAGTTATTACGGACCCTCATTAATGGATTTACGGAGACCCCGTAGCAACAGGACGTCGCTCGCGTGGCAAAGGAACAGGTCTCCGCTCGCCTGGTGGACTGAAAAACATCTTAGAAATGTAAATGAGGCATTACTGAAACAGTTGCATTCTCAGATAGTGGAAGATCAGTGAGCGTGAGCACAAGCCAAACACACAGCCAGAATGACCTCTACGGAGACAGATAATAATAACCAAAAAATATATAGACCAAAGGGAGAGAAGGCAGTCAAAATAGTGCAGACTCAGACTGATGGAAAAACTGAAGAGATAAGAGGCAGCTATGTACAACAGCTTAACTTCTGAAATTGGCCCCAGGTGGAAAGCAACTTATACTATCACGAGTTGGAAAGTCCCTTTGGGGTGTTCGCTGAATGGCAAAAGAACTGCTGAGACACATCTGAAGCGATACAAGGTGGATTGATTTATTGGGTCAAGCCCCACAGAGGTGTGCCATGCTGCATTCCCGACACGCCTCTGCCACTGACGGGGGGGATTAGCAGGAAGCTCTTTCCTGGGGATTCACTTGTCTTTAAAGCAGGTAACGCCAGGCCGTGTTTGAGCTGCTCTGGTGGGGAGAAAACGGTTGGGACCATACAGATAATTTCTACAAAGTGAAAAACAAGGTTTACTCTGAGGACAGAAAAAAAAGAAAATAAAAAAATAGAATAGCGACTGCTTTTGTGTGCCGAAAAAAAATTTTTTTTAGTGGTAAGAAGAAGAAAATATATTGTGGTAAGAAACTGTGACATGCTGTGTGATCATGCTGGCATTTCAGCTCAGTAGCAGCTCTAGGGTGGCGCTTCATCTGTCACGGACGACGTTAAGTAGCAACAAAAAAAAAAAAAAAAAAAGCAGAAAGTGACATTCACGCCCCCTCAGGTGGCTGCTCCATGCAAGCTGCTGGGAGACGGCAGTGAAACTGCCGAGAGGAGACTTAATCGAAGAATCTCACCCTCCGTCACTACTCCCACTGGCTGATGGTCCACGGGAAGAAAGACAGGAAGGTGGCCATCCCACACCAGGGGTATTAAATGGTCCGGCGTCTCTTCTTTGTGCGCAAGAAAAGAGGTTAGAGTGGGGAGAAGGGAAATGTGATGGATAAGGGTGTTGTCATTTGTTTGACATAAAGAGGTGAAGGAGAAAAGAGAGAGACAGTAATAAAGTGAGAATAGAAAAACTTCAACCAGTGGATTAGAATGCCTCTGATAACATCAAATTCCTGGACAGCAAAGACAAACAATACTCAGAAAAGACAATTACACATGTGGGAACTGGACATGAGAGAAACAGCAGGGCTTGCTTTTGTTTCTCTTCTCTTGTGTTTTCTTCTTCTCTCATCTCCATCCCTTTTTTGTGGCAAGTGTGAAATAGGATCTGAGAGGATGACTATATCTCACAGATTCAGAAGATCTATTGTCGGTGTGTGACTGGACTTTTAAAAGTTGACTAGAGTTTCCATGGAAAGAGGCAAATCAGCGGTGGATTACAAACACTCGAGGCTCAGGAATGACAGCCCCTCCCTTCATGTGGGGCTGTCGCACCATCCGTCAGTCAAGGATCGCTTCCTCCGGCAGAAAACTAACAGTGGCTTTTGTTGGGTGACAGGGAGATGATACAAGCCCTTTTGACTAGTCTGCACACTCATTCAAGTGGTTCCCCACTGAAAGATAAGATAACCTCTCGGAAGAACTTTGCACCCTTTTAAGCAACACTTGTCACCGGTTTGGTTTTTTTTTTTTTTTTTTTTCACAATTTGTCACTTTGCAACTGCAAAATGTGATGTTTTTGTGTTGCTGTGTGTTTTATTGGGATTTTGTACAGTAACACAAGCAGTACATTAAGCATTAAAGGAAAGCTCAAGGTTTCAAGAACAAAAAGAAGAACATAAAAGTATAAAAGTTTCGTTAAGATACTCTGTTCTTGATGACCTGAGGGCGAGAGTTCAGCCCTCTTCAGTTCCCTGAGGCAGAACAGTGGTTGTGGGGCCTTTCTGACCAGAAAACGAGGTGTTCAGTGACCAGGTCAGGTTTGAGGTGATCTGGATGCCCAGGAATTTGACGTTGTCCACACGCTACCAACTCCACTTGAATGAGAAGAGAAGAGGTGGGCGTTAACCCTAACCCTCCTCGGTGTTGAGCACCAGCTTGTTCAAAGAACACCCCTGGGACAGGAACTGGTTCTCTCTGTAGAGGGTCTCACCACTGCTTGTTATAAACCCACTGAGGTGGAGTCATCCGCAAATTTCAGAAACGTGCTGAGGAATAGATAGCTGCGCAGTTGTGGGTGAATCGCGGGAACAAGAGCCGGACTGAGCACATAGCCCTGCGACATGCCTGTCTTCAGGAACTGTCAAGTTGATAGAGAGAAGCTTTCAACAGCAATGTGACCCTGATCCCATCAACTTGTCTGGGAAGATGGTATTGAATGCTGAACTAAAGTCTACAAATAGCATCCTAAGCTAGGTGTCAGGATGCTGCAGGTGTATCTGGGCTGTGTGCAGAGCAACTGAGGAAAAACTTTCTCACTGCAACATGTAGTGGCCAGCATGTTTCACTGTGGGGATGATGTGCTGAGCGAGGTGCTGTAGTGCTAGAGTTCTGTGAAACAGAGTTGTTATATCCACAACTAAAACAATCATTTTGGTTACATCTGATTAAAACACTTTCTTCCACATTTTACCTTGTCTGTATAATGCAAAGATAAAAAAAAAAAAAATAAAACATTCCAATACCCTAATTTTTAAATTGAGGCTTGTCACTAATATATGGCTTAACACAACTAAGTCACAGTGAGCTTTTTCAATTTGCATTTAACTGTAGGTATAGAAATGTACATGTTGCTAGGATACGCATTTTATAGGATACAAATCTTACTTTGCATGAAATGGGGAAACCAAGCAGCTTCGTTGGAACAATCCCCACTGAACAGATTCTGCAGGATTATGTGATAAAATCGGGGCAAATATGTCCAAACAAAGGAGGTTAACTGCAAGATGCTGATCTGATCAATGAACAATCCCTTAGCAGAAGCAGTCTGAAGGCTCACGCTCTGCTCTTCATCAATGTGACACCATCCTGCCATTCTCCATGACTTTTTTTTTTTTTTTTTTAATAGATTGCACTCCTGATAATGTGTTTTCTGTAAGAACATACCTCCCCCTTCACAGTTACCTGAACTCCTGGTAAAGAACGAGAAAAAAAAGAAAAAAATTAAAAATAGTGACTTCATCTTTAATTGCAGTAGTGTAATCTAATACTTAAACATAATAGTAATAAAAAAAACTTTAATTTTAGTACATTTATTAAATGGTCAAAAATAAATCCACATTAGGATTTTTTATTTTTTTTATTTTTTACAAAGTCACTATTGGCATAATTACAGGAACTCCTAGTATAAATGTAATCTTCTTGTTCTGGATGTGACACAGAGGGAATAAACAATCTTTGAATTCTCCCTGAACACCCAACCCCTTAGTGAAAGCATCATGTTGTGGGAATTATTTCCTTCAGGAGTGATGGGGAAGCTCAAAGTGGCACAAGGGAAGATGAAAAAGTTCATATAAAGGCTGCAAAAGACTTAACCCTTAACCTGAGGCAACAACTGAAAATTACTGGCTATAGATGCTCTCCACCCAGGTGTTTTTCAGTAAAGAATGGGCAACAATGGCTGGAAATACTTGATATTTAGGGACATATCCACAAAGACTTGCAGCTGTTACTGCAGCAAAAAATGGATCCATGAACTATTGATTCAGGGGAGCTAAATTCAAAATGCAAGCCATACGTTTTTGTTTATTTATTTATAAGCAATCTTGAAGCCTATATGCTATGTTCCTTCAACTTCACATAATAAAGTACCATGTGCTGACCTATGGTATTGAAGCCTGAAGTTATGTGACAAAGCATTAAAAGGTTTAAGTGGAATAAGTACTTTCGCAAGGTATTCTACATTTGTTTAGATACGAAAGGCACTCTCACGCTCATTTATCTTCATATGTATTTAATGACTGCATTTAATTGTCTAAAGAAATTTAAGCAGTTTCATTTACCTCCAATTAATCAGCTATTCTGTTCACAGAAAGTTTTACGCTTCAGACGTCCAAAAATAGTTTCTGTGTATTGTGATTCTGCACACAGTTCTCCCCACTGGCTGTTAGCACTGCAGGAAGATGGATGAAGAAAAATATTAGGCTTCCTCGAATGAAAACCTTCATCAAAGTGCTCAGAATCTCACATTGGGTGAATGTTTTAATATTCAGTGAGACAATCTGCAGAATCTTCAAAAAATAATTAATGGAAACTGCACCCAAATGTTAGTAAAAACATACTTTCTGTGCAAGGAAGCAATAATAATCAGGTGACTAGCATAACAGGGGGATTGCTTATCCAGGTGCAAAAAAAAAAAAATTATCACTTCTGGATACAAACAGTAAAACAAAAGACTTTGAAAGTCTTGAGCAACACAGTCAGACTCTACACCTCCTGTCCTGGTATCCCCTCTAAAAAAAAACAAGAAACTGAGCTTGTTTTGACCTCTCGACCCCTTTGGTTGTTCTTTAATGTTTCTGCAGAAAACAATGTGAAAAACTTCAAAAGGTAGACATCAAGCTGATGAGATCATGTCCGTGGAGACTTGAGACTGCTACTTTGACCAAATCTGAATAATTATGTAAATATTTCAGTGCTCTATTTTTCATATATTTGCAAAAGGCAGAATCTCACTGTGGCACTTGGTGTGTAGAAAAGGGCAAATTAACTGACAGCAACTCATACAAATCTGTACAAAAGCATATATATATATGTGTGTGTGTGTGTGTGTAATTGAGTATATTTATTCAATCCTTAGCACTCCTTTTGCATGGATTACTGCATCAATGCAGTGTGGTGTGTGAAGTTTGCAGCTCAATTGCTGAACAAACTCTTGAGTGTACTTTGCTTTACAATTCTCTGAGTTCTCTCCCACTCAGCTCCCCTATTCTGAGAATATGGATAAAGCAGTCTGTGGAAAAGCAGTTGCCTTTTGCTTCACCCTTCTTGAGGAGGATGTTAATGATGGTCTCCTAAACTTTTGAACAGCAGCATTCCACGTAACTGTCAGTACATGGTATTACTACTATATATATATATATATATATATATATATATATATATATATATATATATATATATATATATATATATATATATATATATATTTGTTCTCTTATAATACTGCAATTTTGTGAGACATTAAATTTCTTGGTTTTTATTTGCAGAAAGCCATAATCTTCAGAAATAAACATATAAAATATTGCACTTGGCTTGTGGTGAAGCTACAGTATGTATTATATGAGTTGTATTTATATGGCTTTTTGAACTAAATTACTTTAGCAAAATAAATGCTATTTTAATGAGATGAAGCCTTAAAGCTCGACGTGACTGTGATGAACTTGCGTGGCTACAAATAAATAGATTTCATGCATGAAGTGCTCTAAACACTTGCAGCTGTAACCAGCAGATGGCCAGTTAGAAAAGCAGTAACACATAGGGGTCTGTTCCTAAACCAATCCCAAGTCTTTGGAGAAGTAAACCACTGAATAATCTAGATATTAGGTAATACTCTAAAAATAATACAGCAAATTATTTGAACATGTACGCCACAGCTCTAATCTAACATTCTTGGAGAAGCCTTAATTGCACTTCTGGCTGACGGATGAGATGTAAGAGAAGAATGGTGTCTGGAGGCATCCCTCCCCAGAAAAATCGTTCAATTGTGTCAAAACAGCAGGTCAGCAACAGCTAATTAAATCCACCTGGATGCAATAATTATCTTATTAAAAATGCTGAGACCGGCGGTTGGGGGCGTGCTGCCAAACTGTTGCACAGATTATCCCATAATGAGTTTATTTGTGCAGCAGGAGTGCAGTCGTATATCCTCGCCAAAGTGTTCGACAGGAGCAATTCTCCTCCTCCCTCTCTGTGCTGGAGGGATGAAGTGCCTTCTTAAAAGAATGATAGGGTTTTACTGCCGTTGTGCAGTGGGTATTAATCCTGACAGCAGAGTGGTTGATAGTTTAAGGATGAACATAATGACATTCGTGTAAATATAATCCATTCAGAGGATTTAAAAATCCCATTTAGTCCTCTAAAAGAGCAAGTCAAATCTCTCAGAACTTGACTCAAAGAAATTAATATTAATAGCACGGGGCTTGTTTTTAGTCTCAACAGCAATAAATCCTCATGTGGTTTGCTCCTGCCTAATGTAAGCAACGCTCCAGAGGTGTCTGACATGCTTGTTAATCAGAAAGCCTGCAGGGTGACGCATCTGTCCACACGTCTTACTTAAACCTGTAAGAATGTGTGTCAAGTACAACATCTTTAAGTGTCTCCAAGTTTATGTGTACAGATTCCACTTTATTACAAATAATTGCCCTCCTGTTTCTCTACTGGAAACGTCAGTCTCTTACATCAGCAGGTATTTAAATAAAGCCCACATGGAATGACCTTTTTAGCTGAACAGCTACAAAATTGGCAGAAAATGTGGAGGAGGACAAAAGGGCTTTGCAATTATTAGCTTTTAAGGAGATCATTAAACATGCAATAACGCGCCGGCTTAATATTTAAAAGAAAATCCATTTATTCATATGGTCTTTTTAAAAATAAACTAGCCTGGAAGGAAAATTAAGAGAGTAAAAGGCACAACGCCACTTCCTGTGTGGAGAAGTAGAAGTATTTGTTTTATAAAATCAGGCAAGGGGTGGCTACAGGTGTTGTTACTCGTTTATCAAACTACAAGTGACCTTAAGGCATTTTGTTAAGGATGCCAATGTTGCAAATTGCCTTTGTGATGGAAAAACATTCAGATGTAAGAAACTAAGATGTTCTTATAATTTGTGCAGAGTTTTCATGTTTTAACAGCGACATTTGTTGACGATTTTCTGCCTGAATAAGACTGTCCTGGGTGCACCACCGTGAGTCAGCTCCTTATTTTATGTGCTGGACCAATGCAAAGTAGTGCATAATTTTGAAAAGAATTGAAAAGGTTATGTGAATAAATTGTTTTCATTAAAAAAAAGTGTACAAATAAAAAACTCCCATAGCTCTAACCCTAACCCTTTCCCTACAGAAACATTTTCTGTCTGCCTAAGCTTAGGAAGAAAACCATCAATCGGGGAAGTTGTCAAATTGCCTGTGGTAACTCTGGAGGAGATGCAGAGATCCAGTGGTTAGCTGAAGGAATCTATTGACAGAAAACCATTAGTCATGCCTTACACAAGTGTTAAATGAAACAAGCAAATACTGAAATATATCCAAAAGATGTTCAAATTGTTTCCAGTCCAAAACCAGTTATTTAGGAGAAACACAGTTACCAAAAGAAGGTAGCCTGCGCTGGTCAGAGGAGACCAACACAACTATGAGGTTTGTGATAGCAATGTAACAAAATGTGAAAAAGCTCAAGGGGTATTAAGTTTGTCTAGTAAACAGGCTGAATTTAAGTATGTTTACAGAATTATGGGAATCTCTGATTTAAAGTAAAGATCTAGATTCTCTAATGCAGTGGTTTCCAAACATTTTCTGGGCCCCCCTATGGATTACAGTAGGGGGAGTTAGACTCTGCTTGAACGATGTGTGTGACTGGGGGTCAGGAGGGTGTAGAGAGATCCTTAGAGACTCCATGTTGTACTCTTCCATCCACTCAAACCCCCCGCAGCACACACAGCGTTCATCATTGTTGTGTTGTTTTTTTTTTTTCATTCATCCATACCGCTCCCTGTGCCCCCCCTGCAATGGCACGGCGCACCCCCTAGGGGGCGCCGCCCACAATTTGGGAACCTCTGCTCTAATGTAATGTATGTGCAGCTTTATATATATATATATATATATATATATATATATATATATATATATATATAGTTCACAGAAGGCATCTGTGAACTATTATAATTTGTCTTTGTTTTAAAAGAGTAGTACAATTTATTTTATTGATACTGCTCTGTATGATGGTGCCTCAACTCCAAACGTGTAATTTGTGATTGATTGTGGTAAGAAAGCTAGAAACCCCCCCCAACAGAAACCAGAGGTGGTAAATCCTCAGAAACCTCTGGTCAGTACATCGTTATTTGAAATGTTAGTTTTCATCGTTTAATTTAAAATCATCGTCAAAATAAATCCTTAAGAGTCAACATTTACCATACGGATGGATAATATGTATTTTACATGGTTTGTTTCACAAAAAAACTCACCACTGGTTTTACTTGGTCAGATAAGTAGATCCGTGCAACTCTTTTTCCTCTTGGTTACTTAATGCAACAAAAAAATGGTAATTTACAGTACTTCTAAATATTGTCCACCTGGCTCACCAATAGTGAAGTCTGAATCAATGTCTGAAGAGACTGCATTTTAATGAGAAATTTGAAACTCTTAGGTCTTACTAATGACTTTAGTTTCAATAGAATTACATGCAATTAAACAAAAACCACTTCCATCAGACTGAGAGGTCAAATAAGAGTCAGTTTCAACATCTAAATCCGACTATGTCTGCCGCCGAACTGGAAATGACAGAACATCTACAGACTCTGCTGCTTCATCCTTGAATGTACTTGGATCCCATTTGTAGGATAACATGCTCCAGTCTAAATGGTTGGAAACAATCTCTATTGTAGCCGAATATGGGATGCAGATCCTTTTTCCTCTTCCCTTTTGTTGCAGATCAAGACAAAGTGGGGACGTCTTGGCCCGCAGAGACGAGCCGCCAATAGCCTTGAAATGCAGGATGAGTCATTTGGAACATTCCGGAAAGGATTTTCAACGAGCCCTCCTCCTCCTTCCTTGTTTTTAATTACACACTATCCTATTCCTGTCTCAGGGCGTGAATTCCACAGGTAATTTAAAGCAGCTTGGACGTCAACGAACAGCCAACCGGGGAGCTTCAGTGCTTTAAAACATGTCCAAACTGCCAATACCCAAAACCTACATGAACACACACATACACACACACACACCAGGAGGAACACTTTAAATAACATCTGTTGTACTTTGTTAGGCCAAGTTATCACACATCAGTAATTGAGATATTATCTTCACAGGGTAAGATGCGTTCAACACAGGCCGCTCTCATTTCCATTTGAGCTGAATCAGCGCTCTTTCTGCTCCTCCTCCCCTGTGATTAAAGCTCCTCACTCCTGTCAGCTGAAGGAAAACCGGCTATGGCTCCTGCTCCAGCCACAAAACACAGTGATTACGTTGCTGTTTCTCCGGAGCTGGGATTGTCCTTCACTTTTGCTCCTTGTGAAAAATGTACATGTCAATATACTTGTACAGAGCCTCGCAGCAATATTTACTCCCAGAGAAATGTTCCCATTTTTGTCTCGTTGCAAACACAAACTCCGAGTTTGTGTTTTGTAAGGTTTTTCTGCAGAAGCGCAACACAAAGTGATGCGTAATGCAAAGAAGAATGGGAATTATTTATGGTTTTCAGTTTATTGTTTTACAACTGAGGCTACTGAAAATGTAACACTTACTCTTTTATGGGGGAATACCTTGGCAAAATGTGCATATCTAAAGGGAATTTGTTTTTATCTGAACTCGGTCAGATTAGACAGAGGGCTTCTGTGAAAAGTACATTTTCATGTCTTGCTGCAGATACTGAATTGGACTTGGACAACCACTTTAACTGGAAACTTGATTTGATCTAAACCGTTCCGTTGATGCTGTATGTTTAAAGTTGTTGTCCTGGAGAAAGCAGATCCTCCACAGCGGGATCAAGCCGTTTGCAGCCTCTAACAGGTTGTCTCCAGGACAAGCACATATGTAGTTTCATCCACCGTCCCGTCAACTTCGACCAGCTTCCCTGTCCCTGCTAAAAAATTAGTTTGACCACCACTTTTCTCCATGTGGTTGATCTCTCCATAGTGATGTACTGTGTTAGTTTTCCAACACACATTTTTTCAGTGTTAGTTTAAATGTTACATTTTGCTTTTCTCTGACCATACTATCCACTTCTACTTATTCACTGTCTCCCTTCCATGGGTTGCGGATGAACTGAAGATGAGGATTCGTATGGTGATCAGACGTGTTTATTTATTGTTATTTCAGACTTGTGTTGTGTAATCCTAACAATAATCCAGTCAAAATATTCTCCTACCTAAATCAGGGACTCTCAACAGCTGTTTGGAGCAGCTGTTGAGAGTCCCTAAGTTACTACTAAATTAATAAAGGTTTTTGTTCATTAAATAATGCAGACCTAGCAACCTTTATGTAAAGTGTTTGTGAAGGTTTGTGCTTGAACCACTTTTTAAGAGTGTGAAAAAGGTAACGTACCTCATTTGTTATTTTTTGGGAACCTTTTGAAACAAATTTGAAATGAATACAAAATGTGACTTTTGTTTTAGAAAACAACTAGCTGAATTGCACCTATCATTTGCATGCAAATCAAATTAACCTTCAACTAGATTTCGCTTTTATCTTAATTATGTCTGATTGTACCTCAGAGTTTGTTTCTTTTTTTTCTGAAGTGATTTTCTGAAGTTTGGTTAATGCATTCTCAGATCTGTGCCAGAGGGCTTCTTGGCTGCTTCCTGGTACATGCATGGTCAGCATAAGGGATGACTGCAAGGTTAAGGAGGCAAAGCAATCAACTGTTCATTGTCACCCAACACGAGTCAGTGACTCAATGTAAGGGATTGGGTTTCGTTGGATAGAAAATGTTTTTACCAATATAAGTAGTAAAAAAACTTGAAGTTAATATAACTGACTTAATTAGGTTAAGAAAACTTTTGTAAGGCAGGATTGCCTTGTGGTAGAACACCTATGTGATTACCTTCAAGTGGTGCATTTCCCTGTTTCAATGTCCAATGAACCGGTTGACACAAGATTTGCCGCAGCACCTTGTGAGAACTCACCTTGATTGCAGGTCTTGCCGGTGAACCCTGGATGGCACTTGCACTTGTTGGGTCCCACACACTCCCCATGCTTACAGCTAGGCTGACACACAGCTGTTCAGAAAGGATTTAGAGAAGAAAAGAAAGATCAGTGCAGCGTCCCAACAGAGAATTTGTACCAGATAAGGTTGGGAAAAGGACGCAATCCTTCAGCTTTAAAACATACAAAACCACTCAGACTTTAAACGGTCTGTTTACGCCACAATTTTTCTACAATGACGCGGCGCCACGCCTCGATGACACATGAAATGTACTTGTTTTGTTTCTTTTTCTGTGGTGGTAATTTAATAATAGAAATGGAGAAGTCAATTTCAGCTGAACACGACGTACACGCCGGACTTTGTTGCTGTGAGCGATCTTGGAAAAAATAAATCATCTCTCCCTGCAGGTGATAAGCGGGAAGTTTGACCTTTTAACACCAAATAACATATTCACTTGCTCGTTCATAACCCAGCAATGATATTTACACGGGCAAAGAGCTAACAAGGAATCACCAAGGAGGATATTTGAATATGAATCTGAAGCTGAAACAATGAAAGCACCCAAATAGAAGCTTTTAATTAGTTCCTCAGTAAAGAGCTGCCCTCCAGATTTCGCACTGTGCGCAGAGGTTGATAATTTGAGTCTGAACAAAGATGAAGCCTTACAGCTTCACCGATTCAGTGTTTGGTCTTAGTGAGCTGGAGGCCGGCCCTGCTTTATCTGTCTGGACTCACTGCAGTTGCTGCTGAGCATGTCTGATAGAGCCAAGTGGTACTAATTTTCATTAAAAAGCTCCATTAATTATGCCATAAAAGGCAGCCATCAGAGGATTTAATTGTCACTGTTGTAAAAGAGGCCATGCATAGTAATGTGAGTTAAAGAGGAAGAGGGGAAGGGACTGTGGTGAAATCTGTCGGACTTTCTGTACTTCCTTGCAGCAGTAGAATTTGCTGCTGATGCGTTTAAATATCACAAGCAGGTGTTACAATCAATCTGGTACATGCATATTTTATGTTTTGTATTTTTTTTTCCTCCTTGTTTTTAACCAGAAGGACCTTCAGGGTTGCACCACTTAGACATTTCCATTCAGCTGAAGTAGATGCTCAGAATTCAGACCGCAGCATTTAGAACAATCAATGGCTTTTGTTGATGTGTGTTTTTTTTTTTACTTCAGGGTGAACAACCACACCAATTAAAACTAAATGTTTCTTAAGTCTCTGCATAGCTCCACGGCTGACATTTCTACAACAGAACATTTGAAAATTCAATTTCAGCAGACTGTGAAGTAAACGCAGCAGTGTAGACACATGAACCTTTTTTCTACTTAATTTTTTTAACCAGTTCTTAGGAAAGATTGTATTGACTAAATAAATCAAAAACATTTTTAGGTCAAGAGTTGTAAGTCATTTTAACCCTGGAATAAATCATTTAAATTTGTAGATAACTAAATGACAAGATTGTCATTTAAACAAAGGGATTAACAAGGACTGACCCTGCAAGCAGTAGCAGCTTATTGGGCAGCATTTTTCCCCATTTCATAAAATGTATTTTTGCTTTACAGTCTGATGCCTGGTCCAAGTGGAAGAAAAAATACCCACTGCCTTTTATGGCGTATGTTATCACTTTTTCATGCTTATTTTAAGAAAAAGTACAGTACAGAACCGTCTGTTACCAACAGTCCTATTGATGAAGGAAATATTGACATTAATATCAGATTCGTCAGTCATTTTTTAACATGTTGATACTAGTCTGATAAGTAAAACTGGCAGTTATCAATCATCACTTTTTTCATCTTGTTGCTTTCCTGTATGTGTTTCAGAAAGAGAGGGGAGGACGTTGGAAAGGTGGCATTTGTTTAAACACGTGACAGTGATGGAGGCATAGAGCATTGCAGCATGTCAATTAAAGCAAACAATTATTGAAAGATTATAGAAATATGTGCATAATATTGGTAAAGACTGGTTGTCGGCCTCAGCAGCTCTATTAATACTGGATATCAATATCGACCCAAATTTTCATATCGGTGCATCCCAAGGCTAGAACCTTTTCAATAAAGCATTTCCAGTGTAAGCCAAGGTCGGTGCTAGAGATGGGTTCTGTGAGAAAAAGAACATTTATTCTGTGGCAGACAGCTTGTTTTCATACCTGAAAACGCACATTTCAAAACAATCACAACACCCTTAAGTTGATGGATGAGAACACAACAGAGTTTACCCCAAAGCTATGGCAAATAACTCATGAAGTCAGCATGCAGATTGCTAAGATTTCCATCTGTGTTTGTGAGCATAAAGTTTCTATGGTAAGAAGTGTGACAAAAGCAATTAGCAATTTTTTTTTTCCATATGTTGGAAGCTGTTCTCAAGTCAGCCATAAACAAAATAGATGTAGAAATGAATGAAAAATATTGCAACTATAAGTTGCTCTTGGAGCACAAGTCACATCGGTGTGTGGACGCATGCGATGTGAATCGAGGGTAACAAAGAGGCAAAGGTACCTCACCCAAGTGGCTTAACATGGGTGTATCATTCCAAGATTAATTTGTTCAGAATCTTTTTTTATTGAACTCGGCATGTAAGGCGTCAACTGAAAGCTCCCACGATAAAACAAGTTTGCATACTGAGTTTAGTGAAGTATAAAAAGTAGCTAAATAATGTTAAACTCAGATCAGTTTTATCCGAATAGAACAATTTTTAGCAAAAAGAAGAAAAAAAACATAAACATATTGTGCAAAAACATGAAACTTATGGATCCATTACTCTGGTACAATCAGCAACTGATTTACTGTGATGAACGCTAAACGTTACGTAAGCATATGACATGCAAGTATTATTGGTGAATACTGCCTGCATGACTGGCCTCGCCTGTCAGGTCACTTTAGCATTTCATTCCTAAGTGTCTAAAATAGTATGGGCATCCAGAGCAGCGAGGGTTCATCTAATGACCAAGTGTATTATTAGCATGAGGTTGAATTGAAATATAATAGTATTCCATTCACTGTCATTGAAACAGTCCTTTGCAGTATTTTTAAATGTGAACACAGTTAATATAAAGACGATAAAATGCTAATACAATTAAAATTGTCAACAGAACCTTCATTAGGCCTTTTTGTGTTAACAATCGTTAAATTCAAAACATACAGTCACAACACAATGCCATTTTATATATTTAGCAGCCTATTCACAAAAGAAATTGGATGTGCAGAATCGCCTTTAGCGCACACACACAGACACACACTTACATTATTATTACTGAGAAAGAAGCATTGTTCAATTGTTGAAACCAAATTCAAAGGCACAGGGGGATGAGGAGAGTCCTTAAACTGGAGTAGATAGCATCTTTAGACTCATTCAACTTTATTGAGCTATGTAATCAAATAGAATGAAGGCTTTGTTAAGCCACTTTGAGAACTCGGTGGAACAAGCCTGGATGTCCACACACTGTGTTTCAAGAGTTTACAGTTACGAATTAAAAAGGGACCCATTTTTAGACGGAAATGAACAGAGCTTCTCTGTAGGAAGCATTAGTCAGTCAGACCTTGGCTTTGTTCAGACTTGAAAACACAAGTAATGTTTTAACTAGACTGCTACGTGATGCACTTATGCTTAAATATTGTGGAGGTCAAGACAATTCAACAGAGACCTGTGTAACACATTTTGAACAACATGATAAAAGTAATTGAAAACGCAGAAAAAAGTAGAGAATTTTACTTAATGTACAAAACCATTTACAACTTCCTCAAAGGAATGAGAAAAAGCTTCTTTAATCTGCAATTTGGATTCTGCAATCAGATCAGATAATTTGTTCGACAATGATCTGAAGGTCGAGCAAATAGTTTTAGAAGAAAATTTAAATTCTGTTCTGAGACATCCACCAAAACAACTGAGAAAAACTGTAAGCAAACAAAAAAATAAGTAGTATTTTTCACTTCAACAGCTTAAAACTGTTCACACTTTTAACTTATAGCCTTGTCATATAAAATCTAGAATGATCAGCACTATTCTTTAATAAATGCTGCATGAATATATTAATTAAACATATCATGGTTTATGCTTTTAGGGTCAGATTAATATCCCAACAAGCTGACCAGATGAGCAATTAAACATTAATAGATCCCCTAAAAACAGTCATAATTTATGCTAGACAGGTTTTAAGCAAATGTGGCCTGCACAGTTTAATTTATTTTCATAGATTTGAAGCCAGAGAGACGTCGGCTGCTGCCAAAAGGAGTGAGGTGTTACTTGGTGCTGCAAAGGGGGGGAGTGGTAGGCTATAAATAAATGAGCAAGTGCATGATTCAGAGGATGTGCCCCCAGCATTGCATGTCTAGTTAGGTTATTGCAAAAAAAAAATGTGTGAAGCTAACCTTGGGGCTGGCACCTTATCCCGACTACTCTGTGAGTTAAGGCGAAGAGAGCTGCAAAACAAGTAGCCAGACACACACAAATGGGGGGGGGGGCATTGCTTAATGTCTGGGAGAACACAACAAACAAGCATAAACAAGGTTAAGAGAGCACATTTTGTTCAATTTATGCACAAGGAAACATGCCTGGGAAGAAACACACATGCACAGTTTGGAGTTCTGGAGTCACGCACATTCCCTGTTGTCTATCGGAAGGGAGTCATTTGAAACAATGAAAATGCTAATTGTGATTGATGCTCAGAATGCCTGAACATTTGAATGAGAAAATATAGAAATGAAAGCCATACAAAGATACATTTTTAGATGCTTAGGTGTAATATGCACAATTTCATGCCTTTCAAGGTATCGCCCGCGCCCAACCTAATGTTTTTTCAATGATAATCCATTTCTTTTCATGACATAGCTCTGTGTTTTTACAGTTTCGTTTTTATATTTTTTTTGTTTCTGGAGAGACAACATACCATATGACGTTTTGATTGGTTGTTGAAAGCCATAAACATGTAAGAAGCTGCCGACTAAAGCGATTCTTTCCTATGACCCATGTCAAAGCTGCAGAGTTTAGATCAACAACATCCAAAGAAGCCCAAGCCCGATCTACAGCCCGGGTTGGGCTTCTGTGGTGCATTTTTAATAAGCCCGCATTATATAGAGCAGACAGAAAACTAAACGAGAATGCAAGATATACAGTTGTGCCACTCCCAAAACACTTACAATGAAGTCAATGGGTCCATGAGGACACCAGTGTTGTCATGACAGCTAAGGGGTTTGTCTACCTACTATAGGCTAAATACAGGAGGAGGCAGTGGGGAAAGAAAGTAAGACGCAGAAGTTAATTAGACTGTAGCAAGCGCAGCAACACTGCATGTGCATGCGGCCCTGCCCTGCTCCACTCCTATCAATCACACATCCCAGAAGATTTAGACTTGACTCACCCTGTGGCTACCCAAAGTGACAAAGTAGAGCTGCGAGATGCTAAACAAAGGCTAGAAATGGAGGTTACGCTACTAAGTCAGCCAAGCGCAATACTTCCAGAGGTCTGGAAGTATTTTCGGGTTATGGCCTCTAATTATAATGAAGTAGTTAATTAGTCAGCTTGGATTGGGCTCAGTAAACTGTTTAAAAAAAACCCAGATATCTAAGGTTGTGTTAGGGTCTAAATCTTCAAAAACAAAATCCTATACAAAATCTCTTTTAATCTTAATTCAATTTTAACAGGACAAGAGGACTGTCGAGGTTAAAACCATGGAACATTACCTTCTGTTCATATTTTTGCTCAAAAATGGTTTGAGAAAAATACATGTTTTGGCTTTAAGTATCTGCATTATCCATCTTTCTTCTTTTAGAGGCAAATTCCTGGATATACCTCTCAGCAATCAAATCTGCCCATGGTTTTTAGAATAAAAGAAATCACGTCATTTTCTCTTTAAATCATTTGTAAAGCACAGTGATTGCTTTTCAAACTTCTTTTTTTGGGGGGGTTGAAATCTTTTGTTGTTGTTGTTTTTTTACATAGCCCCGGGCGGATCCTACCTCTTGATTTGTTTCCATAGTCATGGAGTGAAGTGATGTTACCCGTACAATTATGCAATGCTTCCTAATCTAACAGAGAAAGTACTAAAAAGTAAACAAATTTTTCAGTTAAGTGTAATGATGAACTTAAAAGGTAAAAGTTTAACAATAATGGATACATATTTCAGCTGCATCATAATGTTATTCATAACTTGAGATATGTGTCATTATATTGCTGTTTTATGTTAATATTGTCAGTTTTATTTCAGTAACACTGATGCTTTTGCAGTGCATACTGTGTGCCCTCATTCACTGTACACATTTCCTCTAACTTTCGCAATCAAGCTCTTCTTTGCAGACTTTTACAGCCCGACAATAATGAA
This sequence comes from Poecilia latipinna, assembly GCF_001443285.1. Classification (NCBI taxonomy): domain Eukaryota; kingdom Metazoa; phylum Chordata; class Actinopteri; order Cyprinodontiformes; family Poeciliidae; genus Poecilia; species Poecilia latipinna. The sequence goes on along the minus strand of NW_015113950.1, from coordinate 115,552 downwards.
GCTAAAGAGCAGAGAGAAAGAAACTACTGAGAAAAATCACGATAAAAAGAATTAATCTGAGGTCTCACTTTTCTCCTTTCATTGCTCACTTGTTAGCTCACATTACCAATTCAAAGACTTGCTTTAATCCGGCCCACAGCATCCAGAGAAACAAAGCCTGCACTCAATCAAACTAAGTCCTGGTCTTCGGGGATTTGTAAAATCCACCAGGACCTCTGGGGAAATTATGTCTGATGTATTTAATTCAGAGATATTAAATCCAGTTCCTTCAGATATTAAAGGAAATGTATGCACATTTTACGTTTATAGTAGTGTAGAAAAAGTTAAAGAGCAGTTAACTTTGGACATATACTGGCAATATACATTTACTTGTAAAGGTACAAAGAACAATGACATATATGACAGATGTTATCCAACATTGTCATTTTTAAGTTCCATCACCACAGTTTGACAAACTTGCGGTAAGGAGCTAATTCTGTGAAATGTTTTATTAACAATGCTATGTGTTTTCAGTTTCAATACCCAGTGAAAAAAAAAAAACTGATTGTATCATACATAACTGTGCAAATAGCAAATATTTTAAGGCAGGAAAGGCATCATTATGTTGTCTATCATCCCAGACAAAATGTTAAGGTATATCATGGTGACTTTGACTTAAATCACTCTTCTTTTAAAACCATTCCTAACAACCCCCCCAAGACCTTTGTGGGAAATTACTCCAGTAATAATATTTCTGCCTACAATATCTCTGAATGCAGCATTGATGCTCACAGTTCATGGAGGCAAGTAAAGTAATTTATATAATAGTCCTGAGCAGGCAGGCAGTCACAATTTGCTCCAATTTCCATTTTACAGACAAACTCAAAGCTCCAATTTATTTTTTTCTTTTCCATGCAGATCATTTCTATGAAATACCTAGAAATAAAAGTAGTACAAGCCATGTAAGGACGTGACAAGACATATACTTATGTAAGGAGGAAAGATGATATTGAGGGCATTCAATGCATTTTACCCATGCTCCATTTTTAATGGATTTATATATCTACTGGTTGAAACTGCAGCCTTAAATCACTCACATTTTCCATGTGTGATAGCATACGGTTCGTTTTTAATTTTTATTTTGCAATGTGAATGGGCTGAAGTAAATCCCAACTTTGACTACATTTCAACAGATTTCAGCTTTGAAAAAAGAATGATTACACCAACGAATGTGGTTCCTCCTCTAACGTTTTTGGTCAGTCTAATAAACAGGCTTAAAACGATCTAACAATTATCTTTTGATTATCCATTTCAATTTTGCTAACGCCCATTGCTCCCCATTGACTCCAAATCCTACTGGAAACTGAAACTAATCGCTATGACTGAGGCAAAATTATGCTTAAGTGTGAGCATAATTCACATTTCTTCCCTTATTATGTTTAAGCTTTGATTGAAGCTTTTTAGAACATTACAGGATTACTATTAAATTAGCTTAAAACCAGTAGCACATCTTATTTGACCTTAGTAAGCAGAAAGAAATCTAATAAAATAAAAATATAATGATGTTAGCTGGAAATATATTAAAAGGTGAACTATTATGCTTCTTTGAACAGGTTAGTATATGTCTAAACGTTATGTTAAACATGTTCATCATATTTCAAATACAAATTAGATTTTAGTCTGGGTCAGTTCTGCCTGTTTTGAACTCCTTTCAGAATGAGCAGTTTTAATTCTCTTTGTCACTTTAAGTCCAAATATCCTGCTGCTGGCCATGACTCCCTCCCCAAACTTAATGTTTACACCTGCACCTGAAAATGGCTACAAACAATTGCCCAATTATGCAACTGTAATTCTTTGAAAACAGGAAAATGGGTCACCTGCAAACAAACAAGAATGCAGCAAGTAGTTCCTGAATGCCAAGTCAATGACAAAACACTTTTCTTTTCCAACCGCTATTGCACAACGCAGACAGTGGTAAAACCAGCTGACCAAACGTGCTGGAGCACTGCTTACGTTGCTGGGTGAGGAGCTGGGCTCAGCGGGGGTTGCTGGCAAAGTGGCCATTGAATGTGACTCAACAATCAGGAAGTTTATGAAATGGCTCATTTTCCAGGCACCAAAAAACATTAACTTATTGCCAAATAAGATGTGGGTGTTTTTTTAATCATTTGGACAGTTTTTCTTAGAACCAGTTGAAACCCAATTGGAACAATAAAAAAATGTGCAAAACATGAATTTTGCATAATTGTTCCCTTTTAACCAATACAAAGCTATGAAAAGCTATGTGTAACCATTTTTCAAAGAAATAAAAGACTGAATTTTAATTGGTTACTTTGATTGTAGTTGTAGTACACACAACAGCAGAGGAGTAACAGTGTTTGAATGTACTTTTATTTATCAAGTACTTGATGCAAGGTCAATTTATGATAGATTTTATTAATTTATTTTATCTATTAATGATACTTTTTAAAAACCATATAAGTTAATGTGTAGCCTATGCTGTCACCAAAAGCCCACACTATTTAATCTGTGAAAATCATCACAGATGATAGCATCTGTGATGTTAGCAAAAGGTTTAGCAAAGACATGTTCAGTAGTAATGCAGAAGTAATGCAGCTTAATCTCTGTGTGAAAGAGGTTTAGATTTTATTAAAAATTAAGACTTAGATAAGCAAATAGTCAAATACTTCCTGTGACAGATAAAATGTGATAGCATTTGGTTAGAAGAGGGCTTCAACTGTCTCTTATCCTCACTGATGGTCTGTCAGAACGTCATGAATGAAGCTTTATTCTTTCCTAAATCTGAGAGCTTCATGCTCTCTCTCTCTGTCTCTCTCTCATTTTCTGTGTCCATTTCCAGACATTGTTCCCTTACTACAGCAGCAGTCATCTCTCAACTTCTAACCTCTAAACTATTTCCCTTACACCAAATGTGTTTCTTTCTTCTTTTTTTTTTTAACTTCAAGTTCTTTCTGCCCACTACTCTTTTACCTCTTAGAGCTAAGGAGAAACAAAAATCATCCTTGATCTATTAAGTTTTTCATTCTTTGAGAACAGTTTCGTAAAACTGATTTCTGGGCTCTCTGGCTGAAAGCCACAATCCCATTGCTCCAATCTAATCTCTTTCATCTCCACTAAAACCTACCAAGACCTGAAATCTGTGATGGCTGCTGCATCCTCTCACACACATGCAGCCAAACACACATGGGCTGCTGATTACACTCGCTTTCTTTCCAATACCTTCCAGCTCACCCGTCTAAAGCTTAAATCAGCACCTTGCTGACTTGATGGAATGCTGATTGGGAATGAATGGATTTGAGCTGTGCCTGACGAGGAGCATTTGGAAGCATTAAGGCAAGCACTCATCCAGTGATGTGACTCTAAGGGGAGGGGGGGAGGCAGAATATCTGTTGTTAAGTTAAAAATCAGCTTCTTTCTGCTCACAATGGAACATGTGGGACTCCAGAACCACCAAGAAAACATGCACACATACTGCTATTTGGGCTGAATGTAGCAGGACATCTTCACAATGTAGCAGGGCATTTGATTATCCAAGAAATGTCCCCTCTGGTGGCATAATGGCGGCATTTCTTTACTTTCTGGGAACAAAGCAACTCGAACAATTTTCACTCGTTCAATAGTAAAACATAACTCCTTTCTCTTCACCGTGTTCTAAGCAGCTTCAGCGATGAACACATCGTCGTCTTGCCTTGTTGGCCAAAGCAAATAATGCATCTATTCTACCGTGAATTTTTTTGAACATGAGAAGCTGTGAAGGCAAAGAGCCCAGTGCATATCACTGGGAGGCACTGGGCTGTGAGAGGACTGCCTCGAGCCAGGATTACAGTTGAGTCTGGCCCAAACAGTGCTGCCCCCCCCCCCCCCATTTTAGTGCAGATTTTCTAGATTTTCTAATCAAGATCCTGAGATGACAAAGCAGGCCATGTTAAAAAAAACATAAATCTCTTTAACTCTAGTAAATATTCTGCCACTTTTACATGAAAATGGAGCCGGTGCATTCAACAGTTTCAGTAACCACTGAAACCAAACAAGCAGTGTGACATATTTTCCAGAAAAAAAAGAAGACATACAAAAAAGGATAAAAAAAACACACTTACACTGAAAGGGTCAAACATAGAACATCGGGAAGATTTTTGACATGCATGACAGTGAAACAAAATGTAAACATAAGGAAAAAAGGAAACAGGATGTTTTATCAGTCAGAGAGTAGATAAATTTATCATGCAAGCAAAACCAACATGCAAAGATATGGACCATTGAGGCCTTTTCCATGGCAGGAACTTAACAACCAGAACTTGTAGGTGCTCTGCTCCATCTCCCCTCGTGTGTTTTACAAACCAGATCATTATATGTCTCTGAAAATGAGATACCACTTTGAAAAGATGAGTACCTCTCTACACCATAAAGTGGAGAATGAAGAGAGGCTTTTTTTTTTCTTAAAAATATTGACGTCATTTTGAGTGAATCAAAATGACGTCAATATTTACGTATCTATGTAATCCAGAGGTAACTTCATAGAAAGAAAGTTACATCTAAAACTCTAGTTGTTTGTTTTGGTTGGGCAACTTGTGTGATCAGTACCGCTTTCGATTGAACTTTTTTTGAATTTAATACATTCCACCAAAAATATTTGGAAATCCAAGAAAAGCAATAAAATTAAACCATTTATTTTTGTTTGTGTGAGTGCAAACACACAGCCAACATGAAAAACAAAGAAAGAAGCAAAGTCTCGATGTTCAAATTGGACTCAGTGCATGGTCTGCTTGTCTCAAAATGTGGAAAAACCCCACCGAATACAAACTAAAGCATTATTGGTATAACAAAAATGCCAATTTTAAATGTATTCTGTTCAAATAACTTTCTGAGCTTTATGGAGGCCATAGTGTTTTCATTATTTTAATCCTTGAAAATGGTGTCTATTAACTAAAATTTTTATCTATGATGGTAAATCAAACACCACTTGGTTCAAGTCGGCAGCCACACATAGCACTGACAGAAGTAATCATTTCTAGTCCAAAACAAACAAACAAACAACATTTTTTTTATCATCTGTTCTCATGAATTGCAGGTTGGTAATATCCCACAGTGGAAAAGGCGTGTTTATGTACATTACTGCCCACAGTCTTTAATAAATGTCCAAAGCAAAGCAGCAAAAACTCCAGGCATCAAGCCATGCAAAGGCATTTGTGAGTCAATCATGCAAATGTGGAACCCACTAATGTATTCACACCTTCTTGGGTAACAGTACGGGAAAGCAGAGGGTATTTGCAGTGTGTGTGTGTGTGTATATGGTAAATACATGAGACAAAAACACAAGGCAAACCTGTGGCATGGCAGTCGTGTATTAAAACAATATGACGATGACGCATCCTCTGAATCCTCTGAACTGTTGCTCGATATTCTGGGGAACCGAGGTATGTCCATCTCCCCAAACCATGTGCTGACAGCAGTGTTTCTGTTTTTCTTCACCCAGTGCTAGATAAGGATTTTTGCTCCATTCTAATATAAAACCAGATCCTGTTGAACTTTAAATGTGATGTTGACTTCCTCATTATGGCCTTATACAGCAGAAACAGAAAAATCAACAGACCTATTATTCAAACCAGCCATTACCATCAATCTTTTCAGAAAGACTGCATAAAGGCGGGGAAGTTCTTCAACTCTGTGTGTCGTGACAGTGTACAAGTTGTGTGTATGTCCGTGTGTGTGTGTGTGTGTGTGTGTGTGTTTGTGCTCTACTACAGCTCGTCTCGTGTTTATTAGTGTCTTTGGCCCCAGCTTGAAACATTGCAACCTCGTTAGTCCCATTAGCCCGCAGCAGCACCAGCAAACATGTTGGCACTCACGCTGGCAGTGACCCCAGGAGCGGCGCGTCCATCCCCAGCAGCAGTCCACCCTGCCCCCGTATCGGCACAGGCCATTGGACGATGCCATCTGCCGCGGCCACCTGTGAGTGGATGACACAATCAATTTTCAGTAAGTTATGAAAAGGAACTATCCAGCTATTATTATCTATTCGCAGACATTTCAAAACTCACATAAAACCTGTGCTGTTTCCCTGGAACAGCAGAAAAAACTCCTCGCGTATGGGTTGTGCGGATTGTAGTTGAAATATGGTGTATTTTATGAAACCTCTGTATATGAATCATTTTAATGGCCAAGTACACAAGTGGTTTGTCATTCTTGGTTGCAAAGCTGAAAGTGCAAGGAATTCCTGGAGTCTCATTCACTTCTTTATTTTTCCCCACTGCATTCAACATATTTAGCTGCTGTACTCATTGAATGTATCTGTATATAATGTAATGAAACAAATATTTTTGAAACCCCACTCTGTTCACTCCAGTTCAGAAATAAAGCTTATAGCAGGACCTAAGCAGTTGCAAGAACTGAAGGAGATTGCATCGTTTTGTGAAGTTCCCCTTAGGGTAAAACGGCAGAACTGTAGTTAGATCAAAATCCATTTTTCCAGCTCAATTTCTTTCAGCTTAAATGTCACGTAAAATCAATACCTTTTAAATAAAATCCGAGGAAAACATTTTAATTTGCAATGTTCAAGAAAGAATGAGTTTAAAATTGTCTAATCAAAATCTACAAATATCCTCATGCAGCCGTCTCTCTCGACATATAAGGGGATGCATATATGTGTCATTTTATATAGTGTATGAACCCTTCTGGTTTCAACTATATACATATAGATTAAATTATAAGTTAAATGGATATAATGTAGGGTGCTAACCCAATTTTCCACTGCTTGAATATGGCAGATTAGCATTTGCTCCCTGTCAGCAGATGTTTCAGCACATCGAATTATGTGAGTTTGTGTGACAGCGGACTCGAGGTGTGTTCTGAAGGCTTGCCAGACTCTATTGGAATTTAGCTGCAGCACCAACACTTGCATACATGAAGCACATCACTGCAGAGATCTAGATTATGAGCTATTCTGACTGCCCTTGAAAATGCAATATTTTCCTCCACTGCCCTTTTCATGACAGCTGAGGAAATCTTTAATGCCACAGATAGGATGTGCTGGAGTTAGTTTATACAGAAATAGGTGATAGCCTATTTCTTTCAGAGTTATGATGGCTGGATTTTTTTTTTTTGTTACAGCATACTCTGTCCAGCTCAGAGTTGGAAAATGGCTTCCTGGCAGATACTACAAGTGGATTACCTTTTTATCTACACCATGAAGAGAGAAAGGAATGAGTCCTTTTAAGGATATTGAAGAAAATCCAAGCTTCTTACTTTGAGAGCTGAGATGAGATTTTACCAGAGGCATGCTAAAAATAAGAACAATACGATTTTTTTTTTCAAATTAGGAATACTGATTAACCTTTAAAAATGTCTGGAGCATTTTTGTGATTTCCATCAAGTAAACGAAATGAAAGCAATCAATATCCAATTTAAGCATTTAAAACCTGCTAAGCACACAAGATTTATTTATGTACACCCCTGAGAGAAAGTTTGGGGTCTTGTTCAGTATTCAAGGCACATCCTTTATAGCTATCCGTGCCCGTTAGTGTCTCCATGCCAAGATGAGGAAATGCTAATGCCTGTTCCTGCTGCCAATCACGTCAGGAGAGGGAAAAAAAACAACAAAAAAAAAACAGATGGATACTAAGTGAGAGTGGCAGATACAGAGAAAATGTTTGCCCGATGCCTGGCAAGAAAGAAGGTAGCCAGTCAAACAGACTGAGGAGAGAAGCACATTGAAAAGGAAATGAAATAAGCTAAAGGCAAGCAAATAAGAAGAAATATTAAATTCAAACAGAAAGGTCCCGCTCATGCTGTAAAAAAAAAAAAAAAATGCTGTTCGGTTTGGTGTGAATATGCTGTCTAGGCTAGCTGTCACTTAAGGTTTTTGAAAGGTCCCAAGTGTTCATTCATGGGTGTAAATAAGCTTGACAAGCAATTGGAATGAGCTCATATATTAGGATATTAGATATTAGGATAAGATATAATGCAAATCAGACGCACTTCTTCCTGGAAAAGCTGCTAATCTCATTTCACTTTCCATAATTACCGCATCCTATGAGTCCCAACAGAAAGTTACCCTTATAACACAGTTTCTAGTTCTGCTATTGATTTTTCATCATTTAAACATTATACTGCAGTAACAATGATTGCTGCCACGGATCATGGATTATAATGTGAAAATAATTAATTCTATGTTTTTAAACAGTTTTTTTTTTTTGTACTGGAAAAATCCAGATGTTTTCTTTCACTTTTTCTATTCGTTTTATCAGAAACCATAAAAGACTAAAGCACCAATGAAGATAACCTCTAGTTGCTGAACATTTGTATTTGACTACAAAGCAACATTGAGGTCAGTGAGGTCAATGTAAAATCAAGATGATACTAAAACATGCAGCCGTGATCAAACAATGCAGATCAAATAAAAACAGCATCATCTCCATAGGCAGTGAGAGCAGAGACGAGATGCTGACAGGATTATCGAGTCAAACGTTTCCCTCTGATGGTCTTGACTTAATTACAAATTAATATGGCGTCATATTTTATGCTCCCATGGCTACTCTGACAAACTGATGGCTTCGTATAGTTTACTGGATCCCAATTGTGTCGAGTGACACAGTTCTGGTGTGTCCAGCATGCCTAGGTGGGCCCCATATGGGGGAAAGGTGGACAGACATATGGGTCCCATATGGGTTTGTCTGCGGGTTCCACGGTGGCCCCACGTGGGTTTGCCCATGTAGGGCCACAGCCTACGTGGGCCCTACATAGGCCCTAAATGGGCAAACACATGTGGGCCCACCACCATGTAAACCCATATGGGACCCATTTGGTCTGCCCTCCTTTTACCCATATGGGGCCCACCTAGGCATGCTGGCAGGGAAACTGGTCCTTATTTGACCTTTTATAGATGAAAAGGTAAGAACTAATCAAAGTCAGGACTGGGAACTGTGGGTGGACACTGCACATTAAAGAACAGCTTGTCCTCTGCGATAGTCGACTGAATAAGAAAACTGGCATATCAATTTGACGCTAGTATCATACCTGCATTTATTACTCTGAAGGCCTGAATAATGATCCAAAATTGGACGAAAGCCTTGAGGGAACTCAAGCAGATAATTATTACCCTTCACGCATGGTGCGTGACACCTCCTCTCAAGTACAGTCACAAAGAAAAAGCTTCTTTCCTGAGAGGCTGATAATAATGTGGATGCTATTGTCCTTCCATTGTATTACTAAGAAACACACAGCAGGCCAATCTTTCATTTTAGACAGTAAACAGTTGTTAGTGCATTGCTTACAGAAAAGAAAGGGGCTTGATAATCACAACCATAAAAGTATACAGTCTGTATTCAGTGCGATGATGACCTAATCAATGTCTAATCCAACCATTGGAAGCATGGAAAGAGCAGCTGACCGGTTTGTTCTCGTGGACATCCGTGAACATCAGCGGCATCCCGGAGTGGGAGACTCGCTTCAACCTGCCGAGCTCAGCTGAAGGCTTGCAGGAGTTATTAATGTGTCACACCATTTTTAATTAACCACCTCTGCTGAATGCCGTGCCAACTCTGCACACACACACACACACACACACACACACACACACACACACATACACACACACGCACACACACACACGGCCAAGACCATCGCATTAACACGGAGCACCACGCGGCTGCACGACAGTTATGGGGGCAAAAGATTTATATTAAGGTGAGAAATATGATGACATATATAACGAATTTTCTGTACGAGGGTGAATATTTGTTGAGTGAAAAGCTGGCTGGGTAGAGTAATACTGTATTTTAATCCTTTGTTGGCACTTCTGATGGAAAAAAGAAGGTATTTGAGTTCAATCCAGAGCTTATTTCGGGGCTCATGCTGAAATAATGACAAAACAAGTACCTTGTGATGTTCCACCAACATAAATTCCACTGAGTGCAAGAGTTAAATACTGTCAACATCAAAGCCTAATGTCTAGGTTGCAGCTAAAGTATGTTTGTTATGACAACCAGTCCTTAAAGGATGTGCTTTTTACTTACCGACTGATTTTTTTTTCCACCAAAGCACTTGAGACATTTCTTGCAGTCTGATCCTCCCTATATTGTATTCAGCTTTTTGCAGTTAAGCCACAAAAATCGTTTTATTTGTTTAAGTATACCTGCAATCATACAATTTAATATCATCTAATCCATACACACACACACGCACACACACGTTACACACACACTTCAAATTCGATTTTTAACTGACAACTTTATTCTCGGGTTCCTTCAGAGTGCCCTTGTAGAACAGCAGCGAACAGGCACAGGGACAACAACGCTTCAAATTTACATTCTGAACTACCGTGAGATTTTGTACAGCTAAAGGAATGGCTACGTTGTTTTTCTTCACACGAATAATCATACACCAGGAGTATGAAAGGCACTTGCAACCAATGGTGAGCCAGGGCAACATTTACCTCAGCATATGTATTTTACTACCAGCCCAAAGCTCCACTAGAGGTTCCAACAACTGACAGATTAGAGATACAAAGGCCAAAAAAACACTGAGGACGAAACGGAAGAGGAGAAAGCAGTTCTTTGTGATTCAGTTTTTGAGATTTACAATCAAGTAAAATTGTTCAATCAAGTTACACATCTTGTCAGTGCCTGTTTTTCTGGCTTTTCTCTCTGTTTGCCTCCTTCCAATGACTTATATGGTCTATAGCTGCAATTAATTATTTTAGTAATCGAGTATTCTGACTGAATAATCGGACAAAAAATTTTAAACTGTCAGGTTCTGCAGAAACTACTTAAGCTTGCTTTATGAGTATTACACACACACACACACACACACACACACACACACACACACACACACAAAAACCACTTAAGTAAACAACCCATCATTCAATTACTTTTTTTTTAATGCAGTAACTGCATGTCAAAACTCCATTTCAATTTCAACTCTGATGTGTGACAAAGAGGTCAAATCCTACTAAATCTAACTAACTACTATAAAAACTTTCAAATTTGAAATATTAGCTAAATATTTTGATTCATGGACATTTTTTTGTAAAGGAATCCTTTAAGCCCTACTGAGGTCATCCATTTCCCCTCCTAATTTAAAGGTGTTGATGAATAAATGCAAGTCTTAAGACAGTTTATGCTCGCATTGTTAAGTTTACAAAGACGGCATCTGAATCAATGTTTGCCATGGTGGTCGTGAAGCAATTAGAGAAGCATTTAGCACAAAATATGAAAATTACACCCCACATTTTTTTCTGTGAAATATTTTGACAGTGTGTGCGTGGGAGCAGGTGCTCAGCACCACAGGAGCATGTCCAGGAAACTGCACCCTAACATGTTTTCTTTACTCTGCTGTGTTTAAGCCTGTGTTTTGTCACCAAAACAGAATTTACTCTCAAAGCTCGTACGTTATCCCTGAGATGGTGGGGGAGAGTACAGTTTCCCCTTTCAGCCATCTGTTAGAGCAACAGTGTCAGAGCTGGCGACTCAAACAAACAGGACAAATTGATTGATAAAAACCATTTGATTTTGTAGGGTCGGCACTGGAGTTCACAGGGAAGATTGTAAAAATAGGGTTATTTCTCCTTTTATGGTTTCATTGCGGTAGAGTGGTTAGCGCCAGGACCATGCATCAAAGTAATCTTGGGTTTAAATCCAGATGGGCCGTTTTGTGTCCAAATTAGATGTTCTCCCAGAGCCTGTGTGTGTTTACCCCACATACTCCAGCATCCTATACCCAAAACATGCGTGTTACATTAATTTGCCACTCCAAATTGTCTTTACAGATGCGTCTCTGTGTTGTATTGTGGTGGACTGTGGCCTATCCAGGATATGCCCAAACTCTCACCCTGTCCTGTTGCCCGCGCAACCCTTTAATGGCGAGGCAGATGTACAAAATGCATGGATGCTGCACAATCTGTTGGTTGTAACGACACAGTACAAAGAGATAAAGCATCAGTGCATCTTCAGTAACACTGTAAAAAATAGAAAAACAAGTCTTGTCAGACTTGCTGTTTGCTGCCATGAGCATAGACAGTTTCCTCAACTTTAAAACAGATTATCCAAAGACATTAAGAAACATGCATGACTCCTCTAGCTGCCATCTCAAAACTGGAGGCAATCCCTCTGGTGCAAGAGCATCTCATTATGAACCTCTGTGTAGCCCTTTTCTCAAATGTAAAATAAATCCAATTTTAAGTTTACCTTTGTTATATATCTATGCACAAAAAAATATACTGCTCAAAAATTAAAGGGAACATTTCACTTTAATTTTGTGTGTGGCTCCAAATCCAGGACTCCATTGGTTAATAAATTTGATTTCCATTGATGATTTTTGTGTGATTTTGTTGTCAGCACATTCAACTTTGTACAGAACAAAGTATTCAATGAGAATATTTCATTCATTCAGATCTAGGATGTGTTATTTGAGTTTTCCCTTTATTTTTTTGAGCAGTGTATATAATTTCCATATACTTTATGATGCCATACACCTTGACATTTTTTTGACAGTTGCAAAGCGGATCAAAAAATAGAGTCGTCGTGCTCGATGTCTTTTAGTCTACTTTCCTCTTACTTCCGTGCCTGAAAGCCCAAACGTGGATCTGATATCCCTACATAACCTGGCGCCCCTTCACAAGCTTTGGATTATGACAGAGGATGTCTGGTATGCACCATTCGGCTGTGCAAGACTTAAAAACTTAATGACATCAGTGGTGAAGAATATCCTCTACTGTACAAGCAGCCTTTCACTTTCAGGTATTTTCTGTTATGACATGCAACTGGATGGGTTTTAATCCCTTCCCAGGAGCAACAGTGGCATGTTGTGGAAACTCCGCAGTAGGTATATTAAGTATATTGTGTGTGCTGCTATGGGAGAGCAGAACCATCTCGCCGACGATGCCTGTGAAGGACCCTTCAGGGCCAGATGGATAAGCCTGTTAGGAATGCTCTCTAAAAGGCAATAAGTGAGCAGAACTAGGTGATAAATGTTTTCCTTGCTTGCACTCACTCTCGGGGGGGATATTTTTTTCAATGAATTAATATTGAAGAGAGGGACTCAAGTCTGAGCATGTTTATACCCATAAAAATTGGCAAATTATGAGCATGGTGACAAGCCACTCCATCAGCAGGAATGTTAATAATGTACAATATGCTGCTGTGAAGGTTGAAATAAATGATTATTTCACAAAGGCAGCGCATGAAATAAAGTCTCCTGATGAGCCCCGTCAGACAGATATTAGCTCTGATTATTAGAAAGAAAAATAGCCTTAAAAAAAAACATCTGTAATATGCAGGAATGCAGTGGCAAATGTTAACCCACTTCCCTCTTCTCTCCTCCCTTCTGTCTCACACAGAAACACAAATTTCTGGCTGGCTGAAACCTTTGATCTCCTAATTGCTTATTCAGAAATGGGTTTATTTGAAGCAGAAACTGGGTTGAAGGAGCTCAGCTTTGAAAAATAACCGACATACAAACCTTCTCATGTCAAAAAAAAAAAAAAATTAATAGGTGGAATGACAATGTCTGTCAGGGTTCTTTGAAGTCATTTAAATTGAAATTAGCTCAAATATTCGTCAAATAAATTTTCTGTTAATTTGCAAAACCTTGAATGCATGGGAAGATTCTGCTCTGAAGTTCAGTCCGCCTGTGATACTGTGCCTTGCAAAAATAATTAACATCCTCTTGGACATATTTTTTTAACATTTTATAACAAGATGTGGGAGGAAAAAAAAAAAAAAAAAACTTTGAAGAAGGCAGCCCGATAAGATTATATGGGAATTCCCATTTTTGGCCAGTATGGAAAACATTATACCAGAAAAACACTTCACCTCACCCTGAAACCACAGTCCTCACGCTAACACATAGTGGTGGCAGCATCATGCTGCTGGAATGCATTCCATGCATGTTTTACTAAATGGATTTTCTAATTAGAAAGTAGTAAAGATAAAATAAATGTATTTGATTTTTGTTTTAAAAGATAAAACATGAAATTGAAAGATAATGACCCAACATATAATTTGGTTTTCTTTTCATTTTTAAAGTGAAAAAAACAACAACAAAATATAAGGTGGTTTTTCACAAGTTTCTTTTACACAAAAAGACACATGAACAAAAGCATTTTTTAAATTTGGAAAGGGTTAAGGGGAGAAATTCCAGACTGTGCTGGGAGTGAGAATTTATTTATTTATTTATTTATTTATTTTTCAATTGAACAGCAGGGCAATGGCCAGGCTAGTTGTTTGATGGCTTTGTTTAGTTTTTTGGTTATTTTAATGTGATAAGAAAATCAAGCCTAATTTAAATTCCTGCTCATCTTTTTTCAGCCACAAAATGGAAATTGTCTTGTCAATTTAGTAACTTGTATTTTGAACTAAATGTCAAATCTCTCATGCTTCTGTTTCTGACAAATTACTTTCTGATAAGAATGAACCAACCCGGATGCTTTTCTTGAAAGGGAAGCTGGTCACAGTTAATGGGAAGATGGATGAATGGGAGTAGGGCCAACAAGATTAAAAAAAAAAAAAAAAACTGTCAGAGGTTGAAAAGGACTTTGGACAGTGAAGATTCACCTTCCAGCAAGACTGCACACATGCAGCCAGATCTACAATTAGATGTTCTAGATCATAGATTCATGTTTTAGGAATGCTTAGTCAAAGTCCACGCCTACAAGAAAGTCAGAGGCAAGACTTGAAAATGTATATTTCTACAAGCTCTCCGTTTGAGTTGACTGAAGTTGAGCAATTTGGCAAAGAAGAGACATGCATGTCTTTCTGTAGATGTGCAAACCAAACAGAGGCACACCCCCAAAGATTTGCAAAAATCCCAATAAAATAAGTTAAACTTTGTGGTTGCCATGGGGAATGAAAACTGAGGCAACGCACATAAGAGGAAAATAATTACTCAGTGACCTTATCTGTGAGAGATAGAGTTTGGCGAGGGTTTTGTTTGTGTAACTTTCTCTGGATGGATTACAATCGGTCTCTTTGTCTGAGCTCCATTAAGCCATCTCAATATGGCTAGTGAGAAGTGATGTATTTTTCTGATGTTACACAAGTAACTTCTTTTGAGCTGTTACACAAAAGTGAACTTTGGATGCCATGTCAATCAAAGCAGTCTCTCAAAATAGGAATGTAGGAGAAGAAAGGGTGTGCAGAAACGTGTACCACATCTCAGTGTTATTGTGCAAAATTGTAAAAAAAAAAAAAAAAAAAAAGAAAACAGCTTTAATTGAGATGAACCCACAGGCAGATCGGAATCTCTAAAAGGTGCATTCTTTTGGTGCCTGGCGTCTTCTCACAAACACTTGGTGGAAATCGTGTTTGAACATGAAGCACCGGGTTGTGTCCTCTCTCATCACTTTTTTAAATCAGCCTCTGCACAAGACAAGAGCCGCTCGGCGTGACTTTTGCGAATGTAAACAGTGCTTCCGATCCGACAGAAAAGACAGCGTGTCTTCCAAGACGCGCACACACGTTTGGAAGGATTTGACTGACGCGTCGGTTCGAGCACACCTTGGATGTTTGAGCAGAGAAATTGTAAACTGATGTTTTAGTTTGAAAGCATCACAGAACAACCTGCTTGACTGTGTTCAGGTGCAAAACACGCAAAAAGATCGAACACCAAAACACCGCTGCATTAAAGTGATCCTTACCTGCCATCGAAGTCTGCACTTGCTCCGAAACAGCAACAGTAAAACACCACCAACTTTATCCACAATTGCGTGATTTCCATACTTTACGCGTCCAGTGTGATCTCGGTGCTCCGTAATCCAAAAGGACCGGGTAGGTGGGGGGGAAATGGCAAAAACAGACTATTTAAAACGGAGTGGGTTGTGCGCTGGAGCCTGAATGTTGTCGGGTGGGGAGAGTTTGCCTCCGTTCGTTAAACTGTTCATCTGCGATATCCAGCAGGAGGAGCGGGGAAGACAATCTAGCTTAATGCCTCAAAGCAGAGTGAGTCCCGTTGAGTGTGCGTGAGCGGGACGCACTCTGCCGGGAGAAGAGCGCACAGCCTTCTTCCCTCCTCCCTTCCCTTCCCTTCCCTTCTCTCTCTCTCTTCTTTCTCACAAGTTCAGGTAGCGGGCTCTCCAAACTCACAACAAGCTCAGCAGGCTGACCCCCAACTACCTTCATGTGTTAATCCAGCACCTTGAAGAAAAATCCGCGCAAGCACGCAACCTGTGCAGCACGTGGGGCTCCACACTGTTTTTTTTAGAAGTGCTTTAATTAATTGCATAGCCTGCAGAGGCACGCACTTTGCACGCGGCCACCCAGGTAGATGGCACTCACGAGAGAAAAGTAGACGCAGTGGAAATGTATGTGGGAGAAAAAAGTAACAAATGGACGCTCTGATGTAGCGTCCATTTGTTACCATAGAACTGGTTAGCAGAGACGCCCAGACGAGATTCAGGTACAAAGCTTTCTGTCTTTCAGAAAAATAACCGAGGACGAAATTTGAAATATACACATTTAGTTTAGGTTTTTTTTTTTTGTTTGTTTGTTTGTTTGTTTACATTAACGTCTTCAACATATTTGTTTCAAACGTACTTGATTACTGTACGTATCTCAATACAGTCTACAGATAAAAGCTTTTTGGGGCTCTAATTTTTACTCATTCCTGTTTTAACAAAATAAGACAGAGTGTACTTCTCATGACATGGATGACATTTCAAAATTTAAGCCAAAATTGGAAAATAACTCCACTTTTAGTTATTTTATTTCTTTTTTTTTATTTTTCTTTCAATGCAGAAAATACATCTGTTACAATAATCTGTGAACCTTAAGAACTTACTCCTCAACACATACTAATGAGAATCTTCATAGTAGGTTTTTGTTGTTTTTTTTTTTACAATCTGTCTCAGGGATAATGTTGTGATTGTTGTACCCAATCACAGAGCTGTGATTGGGTACAACAATGTTGCTGTACCTGCACATTGGAAGATATGCTGCCTTGGGTAAACGGCACTCCAGGATCACCTTCCTGCATCTTTAACATTAGTATACAGTATTTGATCACCAGTTAAAGCAGACTGTCAAATATTTTGGAGAAGTGAAACATTTATGCCTCACAAGGGGCGCAACTGTCAAATGCCATGTATATCACGTTGGCTTTGATTTCAACGTTGATGCTATGCATACATCTCATTTAGACATAAGTTAGTTTGTTAGGGTCTATGCAAAGCCTTGATTTAGACCAGTGTTTCTCAACCCTGGTCCTCAATACATCACACTGAGGAAATGTGATGTATTGAGATGTAAATAAATTATGTAAATAAATTCTGCCTCTCTGCACTCCTCTGATGTATTTAGTGGTATAATATACTTCTCTAAAATGTGCCAGCAGCAGAAGAAAGCTGTTACCAAAGCTCAAAATGATTTAAATAAATATTTATTTAAAACAAGGGAAGGAAATTAGTATCTTATTCTATCTCTTTCCCTCTATGTTATTTGTGTTCAAGTAAGCTTTTAAAAAAAATCAAATCTGGCAAAAAACAAAACAAAAACAAAAACATGTCAAAAATGAATACTTTTTGATGTGCCATTTACCTAATAAAGTGATTGCAAAAGAAAAAAAAACATTCATACAATGAATTTACTTCTTGCAAACTTGCAAAACCTCCTGTCATTACAAAAACTGGCAGAAAAATATTTGGCTGGCACCAGTGGTGCATTAGGTTCATGGCTTTTGAGCCTAAGCAATTACTCAATTTTAGCCAACCTATCAGAGCGCCACATTTTTTAAAGCATGGAGAACAAAATCACAGCAAGCATCTCATTTTCAGCTTTGACATCAATCTGCTTGTAACAAACTACCTTAAAACAACCCAGTGTGGAGATAAATTGTGTACCATCCTAGAGAAGAGGACAAATTGGGAAGATGTTTTGATAGGATTAGCATACTGTTGGTTGATCAAAGTCCTGACTGGCTTTCTGTCACAGTTCATGTTGTTACAGCCTGTCACCTACTCTGGTGATGAATCTTAGTCTATGTGGTGGTACTGAAGTTTGACATGGAAGGTTTTGGAGAAAAGTTGATTATGTGTAATTAGATGATCAATCACAAAGTGAAAGCATGTCATACTGTGATTTATTACATTAAAAACTGAGAAACCGGTTATGCAGATTGGCCAAATCATGCCTCATTACCAACAGCCTCGAGGATAAATGTGGAGGTTCTGAATGTGCGAATTTTAAAGAGCAGGTTTGGCCAAAACAAACTAAATACAAACATATAAACCGACTTACACTGAGTCAAAAATATTAAATGGTATTAAAGAATGAATCCATCCATCCACCCATCCATCCATCCATCCATCCATCCATCCATCCATCCATCCATCCATCCATCCATCCTCTTTATCCGGGGCAAAGAAACCATAAAGTAAAAAAAAAAAAAAAAAAAAAAAAAAACGGGGGGGGGAAAATTTGTAAAAAAAAAATTTTTT
>NW_015113950.1:79362-94062 GCF_001443285.1 Poecilia latipinna | reverse complement strand
ACCCCCCCCCCCACCCAACCACCCCCCCACCCCACCCCTTTATCCGGGGCAAAAAAACCAAAAAAAAAAAAAAAAAAAAAAAAAAAAAAAAACACGAGGATGCGGAAATTGTTGAAAATCAAATGCTTTAATATTACAAACCTAGAGAAATTCAGAAACATGTTCTACTGTGACAAGTGTTTTATTTATATATTTTTTTTTGTTGATTTGGTTTATTTTCAGATTCCCACATGTTTAACTAGTTGCCTTATTGCTTTTAAATACATTTAAAATACCTACCCAGTCCTAGTCTTCTATAAACCTACATCAAATAAACTATTTGATGTAACAGGGCTCTCTGAGTAGACGGAGGGCTTGAAATGTTAAACTCTTGTGCTGCACAGAAATAAGGGATGACATTATAGGAGATCATGTATGAGACTGAGTAACCAACTAAGGCTCTAGTAAGCCATTTAAAATGAGAAGACCACAGGAAGACTCCTGTTTAGGAGGGCTGTTTCAAGATTAAGCCTAAAAGAGTTGTGCCACATTTACGTCTTAAGATCTATGTTGTCCATCTAAAACACAGAACTGGTGTTATTTGGGGGGGAGGCGGGGAGGCATATTATTCATATTCACAAAAAGTGCAGATGTTTTTTTCTTTTTTCTTTTCTGGTTAAGGAATGTGGCAATTGAAAATTTGAATATGATTGCTCCTTAAAAATGTATAACATAATAGCAGAATACCGAGGATTTTAATCCACAACTGGGAAATGCCACCTCTGCAGGAGTACAGTATATAAGCTATCCAAATGCCAAATGAACAAGAGGTCTGAGAGAAAGAAAAACAACAACAGAAAACAACCAACTAGAAAAGGGAATAGTTGTACACATTTGCGAGGCTAAATGCTATGTAAATATGTAAACACACAAAGTGCACCAATGTATAAATGCTAGCATGCATCATACAAAGGCTGCATATAAATGTATGAAGGTATGGCTCCGTTCAAGGAGAGATGAAATAAAGAGGAAAAAAGTAAGTGGATGCATATTGAAGGGAATATAACAAGTTTAGCTGTAAATTGCACGTAGGGGATTTTGAACTATTGCTCTATATCGTGGTCCTCTGGGAGAGGTGCTGATTGTAAAGTCTGACAGCTGCAGAGAGGAAGGACTACATATCTACTGCTCCTTTGCACAGTTAGGGTGCAATAGTTTGTCACAGAGAGCTTTTCAGAGGCGTTACCATATTATGGATGGAACGGGAGACCTGCTGATACCAGTTTTAGCCTTTTTGTATTTCTCTTCCAGAAATATGACATAAGAAGTTACATATCATTGAAGCACAAGTTGAACATTCCTGAAAATTATTCTTTCTGGCCTTCTGCTCACATTAGCAACTGTTAATGATTGATAGTAGCAGAGGCAACTTGAAGGCACTTTGAGATCAGGTGATATGAAAAATAATGAAAATTATAACGGAAATTACACTTTTAACTGTATTCGGCAAGTTACATTAGCAATCAGTGTGGCTATAGGGATTGGTGCAGCTAATAAAGTAATTATTATTTATCATTGCTTGAATAAAGGCAGACATATCTCCACATCTAGATATGTTATACTCCAACCACCCCAACAGCTTTTTATATCTGTGCCCTTTCTCTGGAAACTAGTATTTAAATTAGCTGTAACATACTTTTACTTGAAAGAGCACACACTCAGAAATGTTGTTAGTGATATCTGGAAGTGCTTATGCACAGTGTGTTCAATTAACCTGCTTATCACCAATTTTGGTCAGCTGAACTGAGAAAGCGGCCAATCAGAGGTTATCAGACAATTTGTGGTGCATCATGGGGCAAGAAAACTTTAGAGATAAGAAATAAAAACTAAAATTTACTTAAAAAAACAACAACATATGAACAATAATTTACAGATTTAAGTAGTTAAAAAAAGAAAAGTTGCAAATTTAACATGAAAGAGCAGACGTGTTGCAGAAACAACAAAAAGCAGCAGTTTCTTACTTTTTGCATGCTTACTTCAGTAACCAAAAAACATAAACAACATATAAATTGTTAATTTGGAAAGCTCTTATCTGCTTGATCACAAAAGGTAGGGGCCTATGTATATAACAACAGACTGTTTACAACACAGGGGTATCAGTAAAAAGAAAAAAAGGTGGGCTGGTGGATAAACTGTTACAACTTGGGAAGCTGAATTAGTTTTGCTGCAAAACCTTTTGAAAGCTAAATCAGGTATCCACACATCTGATTATGGAGATCTTCTGGATAAATACTACTCACAGACGAAATGGCTGTCTTCTTTGAAAACAATTTGCACAAAGTATCAGATTACTCTAGACAAAAGCAAATAATCTTCTTGACTCGGCTTCGAAAATGACACTAAAAGAAATGTTAATTATCCAGTTTCGGAATAATATCGAGGTCTTAGCACATCAGCGCGATGCACTCACTGAAAAGCTTCAAGAGAACGATCCTTGTTTAAAAGTGAAATCAACTAATCCACTCCACCTGCAATAATAAGGCACCCCGGTCAACCTCCAGTATCTTCCCTTCAGCTTAAATCAAGCAATTTCACAGGTTTAGATGCAGGCTTCTAGTCACGCCACCTGCGTATTCTCCTGCAGAGTCACAAACGTGAACAGGGAGTCAGACGCCTCCTCTTGAGGAAAAATCCCAGTCCTTGAAACAAGCTGTGTCTGTGGAGATTCACTTCGGGACCGACTGACTCTGCTGACAGAATTCAGATGAGTATAGATGCATCTCCCTCAAAGCCTCCCTATCTAAAAGTTACCAAGTACACCAATCTTTTTGACACAATCATTCATTAATAAATACTGCTGAATGTAAGATAGGGGATGTACACAGCGGATAGAAAAAGAAATCACAGTTTTAACTTTTTTTTTTTTTTTTTTTGACATATTTTATCAGCTCCAGAAACGTTTGCGTAAGAAACCAACACATTTGTTAATTGGAAGAAAACCGTAAAAAATATATATAAATCTAAAATGTGTTCTATGTATTTGTAGAAATGGAAAAGTATGGTACGACTGCAGACTTACCAAACGTGGCCACTTGAACTGATACACTGGGCCAGGAGAGAACTACTCAGTGAAGCAGCCAAGAGGATCATGGTAGTTTCTCATAAGGTGCTCCAGAAGCCCACAGCTTCAGTACGAGAATCCACAGACAGGACAATTAGAAGTCTTGAAGTTCAGAAATATGATCTTTATAAAACGCAAAGGGGGGGGGGAATTGTCTCTCAAAAGGGCAAATTTAGCCAACACTGCTTAAATGCTGAAGACATCATTGCCACAGGGATAATATTGTAGAAGAATAACACGTATGGTAAACATACGGTCAGAGCTACAACGAAACAATCAAACCATGTGTGTCAATTAAAGACATGTAAAAATGGCCTAGTCAAAGTCCAGAACAAAGCAAAAGAAAAAACAGGAAGGCTTTATTATATAATAATTGGGGAGGTGGGGGGGCTAGTAGGGCCTATAGCTCACTTCAGATTCTACCTGTAGAAATGTTTAAAAAGATAATTTTGCTACCAACTCACAATCATGCAGTGCATCATATAAAAATCTAACATCTGCAGGTAACATCAACATCTGTAAAAATCCAATGGATGCGAGTTCTTTTGCAGGATGCTGGACTATTTACATATCTTTTATGAGAAATATTCACTCTCTCCACAGAATTCCACAAAGACTTAATTTAAAGTCAAGAGTTTAACAGCACAAGAGTTTAACACTTGGAGCTGAAAGCTGCTTTTTGCCTCTAAAGGTGCTTCTCTCGCGCTACTTGATTAAAACACACAGAAATGAAGGTGAGGTAGTGCCGAGGGTATCCCCTAGTTGATCTTCACCTGCAGATGAGTCTCATAGCTCTGATATTTCCCCCACAGTTAATCAGAAGGTGCTGACTGCTTATGCAGATTGTCTGCAAGTGCGGACGTTTGATTTGCTTAATTAACAAAGTAAGTGTAAAATTACCGATGCTTCTGTGTACTTGGACAGCTTGATCACACAGTGTCAGCGAAAACACAATCATGGTACTGCAAATTATGTGGCAGAGTATCTCTGACAAAGTCCCGGTTCAAAGAAAAACACCTTCCGTCCTTGTTGGTTCCAAGTTTATTTTTAACTTTTAAAAATGCAGTTTGACAGTTTCCACCTTGCATGAAACCAAGACTTCTTGAAAACGGATATCTAAAAGAAAAGCTTCTGCCAAAGCGAGACCCGGCGTCAATTTCAACGATTCTGGAGACGCTCAGCTGTGCAGCAGGGATCACGGTCCTGATTATGCGTCGACGTGTCCAGCTGGCTCTGCAGTCCTCTGCGGCGGCCTTCCCATCAACATGTTGTTCTTTGGCGAACAGCTTTCAGGCTCCATGGTCATCACCTGAACCGAGTACCCGTGAGTCTCTGCAGCCCAAGCCCGGTCCAAGTCCACCAAGCCCATGCAGTGTTTTCCTGCGTTGACACAAATAAAAATGATAAAATGCTACTGTTTATCACCAAATCAAGAGTTGAGACGACAAACACTTTTTGCTTGAAATCCAGTAGAAATTCAGGCTTTGCAAGATGACCAAACAAGTCCTAAACTGGGTGACGGTTAAAGACAAATATGGTTATTTATTGGTTTTATTAAATAAAACCAATATGGCACTTATCAGTGATAAGTGCCATAACTTATCACTGATTTTATAAGCTTTATGACAAAATGTAATTACAAACAAATTACCATATGGTAATTATGTTAAAAATTATGGTAATTATTATTACCACAATTACCAATAATTATGGTAATACTTATTTCCATAATTACTGTTGTGGTAATAATTAGAGAACTATTACCATAATAATTCTCAAATTATTATGGAAGGTGAATTTCAATTTAGAAAGACAGAATATTAGCAATGCAGAAAAACACAAAACCAATTAGCATGTTAATTAAGTAAGTAAGCATTTGACAAATTATGACATATGTCAGCCGGAAATGTGCGACTTAAATGATCATTTGTGAAGGACTGGAGGCTCCTTTTTTAAACTTTGTGACAGAACCGTTCTTCTGTGTTAAGGCTGAGTGAAGAAGCACTTGATCATTATTTTTATAGTAAATGAAATCCTCTATTGACCCCCAATGTTATTCTGCATATCTGACATAAATATGGCCAACGCTGCGATGCTTCTGCCTCTGAACTTTAATGCAGAAATGAGGTTCTTCTAGTCACACTCAGCATTTCTCTTCCTTCAAACACAGCAGGTCTGACTTAATACCAGCGAGCTAAACATTTCTCTGATGTGATTAGATTGCTAATCACATCAAATATGTTGGGACCAGGAGTAGCTCTTGACATTAATTCATTAATTGACAATTTGCAATATGTGTGCCGTATCAACATACACAGCATGAGCTGGGCTGTGGAGGATCAGATGCCAATTTAACTCAACTCCCAACCTATGCAAAGTGAGTATTTACTTACACATATCTAGTTCAGGTTTTTATTTTATGTATTTAATCTCTTCACAGACGAAAAAAACAAAAAAACTCCCACCTAAATTAGACACTGTCCATCGTCATGCTGCTTTGATGGTAAAAGCCTGACTAGCAGACTTAGGGAAGATAAGAAGAAAATGTTCTGTAATCTGATAGAAGAGAGCAGTGACAGGTGGTGTCAGACAGATTAAAAAAAAGGTTTCAGATTCAAGAACCCTGGGGAGCTTTTCTGATTTAATGAAGCTTTGATAAAGTGGAAAGCTATCAACTTGAAAAAGGGTACTTAGCATAATGAAAACAGTTCTCAGTAAAGATCCAGCACAGGAGTGGAGGTTTCACACTTCCATCTGAATGGGACTCTGATCCGGCAGCTGATTGTTTCAGTCCCTGTTTTTTTTTTTTTTTTTTTCTATGTCAGAGGTTTTTAACACATTTCACAAGATTAAAGCGTCATAGTGAGGTGATTGCAATACGTGAATGTGTAGAGTGGACTTACACTATTCTATTCACAATAGTTATCAGTTGTGCATTGATAACTGAATCAATGTACACCCACAGGAAATTTAACAAATAGATTCAATAGATTTCTCACAAAATGAAAAATGTCAATAAATAAAAGTACAATCTCAAGGTCCAGCTAAAGTAAATACAAGGACTTTTCTCTAATTAATATAATTTTCTAATTAATTTAATTTTCTCGAATTTTGAGTTGAAATCAACTGAACTGTATTTTAAAGTAAAATGAACTGCATTAAACTGAGACCAGTTCAACTGAGATTTAGAACCTCAGACAAGTGGAAGTGGCTACTAGCAGATGCACAGTGACCGTGCATCTTTGACCCCAAAAACAGATTTTCTGGGACTTAAAATTGATATGATCTTTTGTAAGACCCCGTAGAAACCTTCCATATAGAGATCCTAAGAATGAATCTCAGCTAAGAAAACAGAGAGAGAAAAATATCGCTTGGAACAAACAAAACAAAATACTTGATGCTTGGGAAAAAAAAGAAAAACAAGTCAAGAAAATTAAAGAAACAAGTGCAAAAATTATTCACAGTTCACCATAATAAATAATGATATTAACTAAAAAGGACAGTAGGGATCATTATACTTTAATGCCACAAATGTTTTGCATTATGGAGACGGGATGGGATAAAAGAGCAGATTATGAACAGTACCAATGAGGCGCCTCTCAGGTGGCAACTGGACCGCAGTCTGATCTGCAAAGCGGCAAAGGATCATGTGTTCCTGAGGAAGACAGGTGAAAAATAACTGTTTAATCTGGAAATACTGTTTATCTTGTTTGACCAACTTTTGAAACGATATACCTCGAGGCTGCAACAGTAGGCGCAACAAAGCCACGCATTTCAGGCATTTAAAGCATTTAAAGCATTCAGTGAAACCAAGATGGATGAATGGATTAGTTTTGCTTGTCTAGTACTCCTACTTTAGCCTACACCTGCTTGAATCTGTGCACAGCCATGATGCAGATCTCGGCATGTTCCGCCTGTGAGGCGGGAAACATTCTTAGCACATCGCATGGTTAGGCACAATAAGCAAGGAGTCTGTCTGTTTTAGCTGTTTTAACACACACGTTTGCATTTACTGTCAAGATCTGTCAAGATTTTTTACACTATGCCCATAAAACTACAAGAATTTCCTGTTTTAAATGGAAGCAAAGCATGATTGCAGAGAGAAAGTAGTAATTCTTTTGTCAAGAATGCATCAAGAACATATCCTAACTAACAATCATCTTATTAGACCTGCGTAGCAACTGTGGAGTCAAAACAAAGTCCACCAGACGAGACTGGAGACATGGCGCGGTTTTGTAAATCTGTATAAACAGTGGCAAAAAGTGACACTGCAATCTCACCCGGCGTACTTAGCTCAGTGATGAGGGAACGATCCCAAAAATGAGATGTCTTACCTCGACGCGTCGCAAATCTTTTCGGCTCAAAAAAGCTCAACATTCCTCGACGTGGTTATTTTTACACACACAAAATCAAAGCCAGCACACCCAAACCTGCGGCTCCAACATTAGCAAGCAGACTAGCTAACAAGCCTCCATTAGTGGTTGTTGCCATGTACAAACCCCAGCAGCAGTCGCTCTGTCTGCCTTTTCCATATTACATGTCATTAGATATTGTGACATGGATCCGGCTTGCAGCTGTTTGTTTGCTCGTAATCATTTCCAGGTGACATGTTTCTAATTTATACGTTTGTTAAAAATAGTTGCCACACAGGAAATAATACGACTGCCAACCCCCTAGGAGTGAAATATGTGCATCCCTGTCAGCTTTCCTAACACACCCCATGAACCCAGGTAATTTATTTCCAAACAAAGGACACGCTTTCCCCTTCTAAGCTTCTCCCCGTGTATGGTTCATGTAACAAGCGATTCAGCAGAGCAGTAAGTCATCTCTAAGCTGCCTCTGCTTTAATTGATCCCATTTTTCACAGTGCAGAGTAAATGCTGAATGCAAGGCCGTAAAGCAGAGCTGGCCCTTTACGTCTGAGCCGAGCACCAACACCTCACACCATTAACCCTTTACTTCACAAGCATCTGTCAGCATCTTGTCGTTTGCTTTAACTACTGTCGGTTCACAAGGACAACGGTGGTTCTCCTATAAAACAAGACAAGTGGGTGTCTGGGAGCAGAAGCACAGGGAACATCAGCAAAAGAAATAAAGTGTTGAAATGTGTTTGCGCCGTTACGGGGCTCCCGCATCAAAAGTTGTGAGTTTGTTTTTTGTTGTCATTTTGTTTAATCTTGTTTTTCTCTCGATGACAAAAACAAAAGTAATAATCTACAATCTCAGAAAATCAGTATCATACAATAGTACGCACACGCTTTAAGATTTTTCACGTTTCTTAACGTTATAGCCACTTTTACTTTTTTATGAAGACTTTATGTGACAGAACAACACAAATAATTATAATAATTGTAAAGTTGAGAAAAAAAAATTATGATAGACAGCTTTAATTTTCTTTTATGAAAAAAAATCTGAAATGTGTACCATGCGTTTATATTTTTGCACCTTTTCCATTGAAATGCCTACATAAAATCTCTTGTGTTTGAAGTTGAATCTCTACTCCAATCTCTACATGTCTGTCACAAACTTTAAGCAGGACAACTGATGGTTTTCTTTAAAACTTTCCTTTATTTCCCGTAACTCATCCATTAGGGTAACAGAGCGCATGACTAGTTGTCATCTCACCAGCGGATAATCCCACCTGAGTGGTGAAGCTCTGCAACTCCTCCAGGCTACCATGCTCTTCTTTTCACATGCGGAGCTTCACGGCTCTTTTTTTTTTTTTCGGGATTTTAACTTAAACCCTCCAACAAACCTCTCTGCGACTTCATCCTTGAAATGTTAGCTGTGTTTCTTTGTCTTCATGGCGCCATTTGTTCACAACTGCTCTCTGACAAAACAGCCACGTTTACACCAAAATGAAAATAGAGTCTTTGAGTCTACTGATAGCAACGCTTTGTTACATTTGAGGGTAACAGAAAAAAGAGGTTTGAATATAAATGCATGTTTTATTTCTACAGAAAACACTTTTCTTTTCTTCTACATAAGAATTGCAAACAAAAGTGCGTGTGCTTGCAACTTGACACAATGTGGAAAAGGTTGAAGGGGGATGAAAACTTTCGCAAGGCACTGTATACTATTCTCTGTGCCAGTCAGCCCATGTAAGGGTCCTGCTCTGCACCAAGGAAGAGAAGCTGGCTCAGTGTTTTGACACATCAACCTGAGGTTGCCATGGTTAGGACCCGCAGCTACTTTACACAGATTTCCCCCTCGGGGGCTCTGACAGGTCCCATAGATCACTTTGGGACAGCCTCTCCCTGAAGAGCAGCATTGTGCCTGTGCTGAGCGATAAAGGCCTGAGTGGCTGGAGGGTGTGAACTCCTCCCTTGTAAAAGCCTGCATAAGATTTTGTGCACCAAGACAGAAATCAGTGTAAAGATAGCATTAGCTCTGTTCACGTCTGATTAAAAGAAAAAAATAAATAAATACAACTTTAGCTTGCCAGAAATATATTAATCATTCAGGAGAAGTATATTAAAAAAAGAAATTACGTTTAAGCTGAATATGACCATAGGACCCTCAATATTGTGTTGTTTTGTTTAAGCCAAATAACCAAATAATGGAATTTAGTCTTGCCCGCAAATACTGGTAACACAAATATATTCAACTTTATAAGTAAAGGATTTGTATATTATGTGTGAAACTCAAACTATTTCCTAATTAGTTTTAATTTCAGAGTCTTATCTAACTTGGACATGCTGACTAACTGTTGATATCTACAGAGTAAGAATATCTTTAGCTTTTAATGGGTCAGTGATTTGCTGTTCAGAAATTAAAATTTGAGCATTTTCTACCACTGAATGTTTTTCTTTGCCACTTTGGTTAATGCGAGACGTCAACAAAAAAGTATCGAACTGCGAGAAGAAAAAGAAAACATAGGAAGTGTAACGATGAAGACATTTGGAAGATAAACCCACAGCTACTGAAGGCTCCCATCTATGTGAACATTTCACAAATCTGTAAGAACTGTGCTTTATTTGATACAAAGTAAAATTGAATTGGTGGAGACGTATTCAAAGTGTAAAGCATACCTTGGATGTGAGAGTCTCTTGAAACATTTTGCTGTAAAAACAGAAGACAAACCGTGTTAAAGTATATAAGAGAAAATAATGTTTTTACCATGCAAATAGAGAATTGTAAAAATGAATAGCCACATTTGGTCATTTTCGCCTTCACAGGTTTATAAACGGGAGAATATGTAATTATCTGTCTGTGTGCGTTTGTGAAGTAATCAAAAGATATTATTTGATCAAATCTGGTAATATTTAAAGAATCATCACAAAGCTAAAAAAAATAAGTCAAGAGGCAAAACATTACAGCTGGCACCGTTCTTGTTTTCTTAGGGTCAGTCTGCAAATTTAGCACCAATCCCATTGGTATATTAAAAAAGTAAAAAGCTTAAGGGACAATTTGTGATTGCAAGCATTAGGTGTATCAGCTTCTAATAACAGCCTCCAAAGAGTGCCAGCAAAATACTTTCCAAACCATTACACATCCACCAGTAACCTTAATTTGATTAATGTTCTCCAAATTCTGACCTCAATATTCAAATGTTGCCACTGACATAAAATACTCATTGTACCAAGCAACATTTTTCCAATTTGTTACTGTCTAATTTTGTGCAAATCATAGGCTCTAACACCTGTTTTTCACCAAAAAGGAGGAGGTGCTCTTCTTCTTCTGCAGCTCACTGGCTTTAGGGTTCAACAAGTTGTTGTTCATACTTCTGATATCCTTCGTATCTTGTTTGAAACAAGTGTTCATTGGATCTACTTTTGTCTTTCCATCACACTTCACCAGCCTGCCTCTGATGTTAAAGCATAGTCATTCTCACCACAGCAGGTGCTAAATGAATATTTTCTCTTTTCTGGGACATTCCCTGTAATTTGTGCTTAGCTTAAACTGAAGAAAGTTGCTTTCACTGCGCAATTTTGCTTTTATATTAAAAGCAATCATGTGGTGTGTTTATATTTTGTGTGTATGACAAGCCTCAAATCACCTTAACTCAACTGAAATGAGGTTCAAGTCATTCCAATTCAGCTAAACATTTTCCTCTACTCCAGTCAAAGAATAGCTTAGAGCAGTGTTTCCCAACTCTGGCCCTCAAGATACACTGCCCTGCATGTTTAGGTGCTTCCCTGGTTCAATACACCTGAATCCAATTGATGGCTAATTAATAGAGTTTTATTGAACTGCAATCATCTGAATCAGGTTGTGTTAAAGCAGGGAACCATCTAAAACAGTCAGGGTAGAGTGCTGTGGGATCCACAGTTGGGCACTGTTGGCTTAGAGATATTATTCCAACATGATGCTTAAAGCAAATGAGTCATTCCAGACTGTCTGAAAAATCTGTGACAAGGAATTTCAAACTTGTGAAAAATTGACTCAATGGAAAGAAAATAAACATTAAGATATAAAACATCAGAATCTCTACTTGTAAAACTACATGCACAAATAAGAGGAAGCAGAATATTATATTGCAATATTTCTGAAAGGCCATATATTTCATGTGTATAGCTGCCCAGGCCACATGAGTTTGTGTGTGTGTGTGGTCTCTTTTTGTGAGAGTCAATTTTAATGGACAAAGCTCTCACAAATAAACCCCATGAATTTTAGAAGGGGAAAAAAAAAAAAAAGATAAAACAAACACAAATAGAGCTCATGATTTCATAGAGTAATTACTTTCTCCCTGGGAAAGAAGTCAGTTTATTTGTGAAGGATAAAATGCAGTTTATCCGTCACAAAGTTTGGTTAATGTTTGATGTTAATTAAAATTCAACAAGCGCTGTGTCAAGGGTTAAGAGTCAGCCCGGTCACATGGAGGATCATTTGGAAGCATTAATATAAATGGGAAGCTGAGTTTCACAGCTCATAAAAACCTGCAAACTTTTTGGAATGCAGACACCTGCAGAATGCACACATGACTACCTGGAATATGACCCTAAGCAAAAAAAAAAAAAAAAAAACACTAAAAGTGTCATGATTGACTGAGTCAGGTGTGCAGATCCTTTCCACATGTTGCCTGCAGAAACATCTTAGTGTTGGTCCCACAAACATCTTGCTGTCATTCTAACAAGAAGTTATGAAGGATGAAGAGCTGAGTTGGCAAAAGAAAATTGAGATACTTGCACTAGGCAGTTGATTGCTGCTTCAGCTGTTTAAATGTTTGTAATGGTGCTTCTTCTTAGTAAATATCAAATTTGAATAAAAATGCTAAAATAAAACACATAGTGTTTCCCAGTTTCCCAGACTTTGTCATTGTTATAGCAAATCTCTGTATACAGTCCAATTTTACTTGGATTATTTATGTCACACTAGATATATAAGGTGGCTTGCTCCCTAGGAGGGACCACCCAGACACAGGGATTTGACACTTACAGAAATGTTATAGCAGCTAATCTAACAATAGTACATATTTGGAGAATAAGGATTAATTTACTCTCTTAAACAGCCAAGAAGATTAAAAAAACAACTGGCAATGGAGCAGATCACTTTTCCGTCCTCCATTGTCCACTGAAGCTTCCTCTGCTGGAAGATAATAAGACTAATTCAGCATTGATGACAAAAATACCATTTAAAACTTCAAGTATGCACACATTCTTGGCTGTCTCTGTTATTAATCGAAACACTTCAAATCAAACAAGGAGATAAGTCACTCTGAATCTAATGGTCCTTCGACGACCTGGAGGACATTTTCAATATAAATGAAAATGTCTTAAATGCACTTAAATAAGCTGCCGTAAAAGGAAAAAAATAAACAATAAAAGGCTGATGCAGCTGGAGTCTTAAATGGTCTTGAGTAAAAATGCAGAATGAGACTTTTAAAGTGTGGTACTCAAGATGGCTCTTGAGGCAAGCACCTGGCTGAGGTACCACACCACCAGCTATCTTTATATTCCCTTATCTTTTTTTAAGGAAAAGGTATTTCCTTAAAAAAATGAAAAGAAAAAAATCCAGGCTGCCTAGCTTAGTTGAAGATCAAATTTGTGGATAAGTCGACACAGGTGATGGTCTAATTGAAGCGTAATTATCTTACTATGTCATAGTAACACATGGCTGATATACGAGAGAGTTACAGGAGCAACACTAGAATTGCCTGCTGTTTCAGACATCTAAGCTTAGTGTTACTACCTGGAGACAGGCAGAGAGGTTTCATTGTAAAATTATTACTCTGCAAGTGATGGATTGCAGCTTAAAGATGAGTGTGACCTGTCGGTTGCAACATTTTTTTTTTTTTTTTTGCGAGTTCAACAAAATCTTTCAGTATTTAAACTATAGTTCTACATATTCTAAAAATGCAAAATTGACATAGAATGAACAAGAAGAAGTCAGTAAAATATCCCACACAGCACCATTCCTTCCAACCTGACGCCTGGAGCATCATTTGCTGCACCAGCTTCTCCACCATAAAACGCCAACGTTACATCAGCACTCCCACACGACGGCTTTGTTTCCCAGCAATCAGTCGCATTGAGTTGTTTTAGCAGCTGTCTGCCTTGTTATGACTGTAAGTTCTAACAGCATTAAGCAACCAATCAACTTCAATTACGCTCAGTGCATCCTCCTGTTTCTCACTGTCTGATGGTGTGCTGCGTTTTCTCTTTCACTTCTAACTGAGCAGCATCGTCCAAGCAGCCGGATCGAGGGGCATTTTTCTGTTCAACTGAATATTGCATGTCACAAGTCAAGAGCGATTTCAAGCAGATTTCCATTCCAGTCTATTTATATTACCCCTGACCGCCTCTTTGGAGCTGACAAGAAGACTGAAAATGTGAGGGACGGACCCTGCAGAGGAGGTGATGTGACACCGCTGCCTCAGACTGTCAGCGGTGCTGATAAGAAACGGGAGCCGAACAAAAACGCAGCGACAAGACAGATTATCTCTATGTGAGAGCAGAAATGGAGTCAGAATGAATTTGGGAATAATAGACAGCAGGGGCTGAACAAGGAAACTAAAAAAAAAAAAAAAAAAGAAAGTCAAGGGAGGAGGGGGGAAAGGAGGCAGCATTAATCTGACATGAGACTAACAAGGTCACAAACAACATTTTAAGGCGAAATAGCTAAGGGAGGTGGCCCTGGAGGGAGGAGTGGAGGAAAGGCACAGACCTCTTAGGGAAGGTGAACTTGACTGCATTCTGGATGAAGCCGTAGCAACAAGGACTGATGATGAAGGAGGCTCCCGCCTGGATGCAGTGCTCCAACACCATGTCTGTCGCAATCCCACACGCATGGAGGGCAACCTTCATTAGAGCAGACAAAGACAAAACCCAAACAGTGTAATTCAACTAAAAAAGTCAAATTTTTCTTATTGAAAACATTTTTTTTTTAAGAATATAAACTGAGAGCACGTATTATTGATCCCCACTGATTACTTCATAAAGGCTGCTGCACGTAAAACTCCAAACTTGCAGACATAGGGAGCTCCAGCAAACAAAAGCATTGATGCTTTCAGAGCAGAAGCACGAATGCATCAAGATTCCCATTGAGTGGGTAAACTGTGCGTGGTGATAAACACCTGCCCCTGCATTAGTAATGCTGAATGTTTCTTGTCTCTGTCTTCCAGCTATTTTTCCCCAGTTAAGAACATCTGCATACATACA
>NW_015113950.1:61831-76004 GCF_001443285.1 Poecilia latipinna | reverse complement strand
ATATCTATTTGAGAATATCCACAAAGGTTCTCAGTTGCACACTGAGATTGCTAAGTCTATGTTCTGCTCCCGTTTTCCAAGAAGTTGTCATGTCTGAGAGTCTGAATGGAAAACATCTTGACAGCAGAGCCACACAACAGAGGTTCGGAGCTGATCAGGGTGGGATTAGAACAGCTGGCCGGAGCTCCTCCTCCACATGGGGAAGGGGAAATACAGACAGCCTGAGCGACATCGCTAAAGCCACTCTCTGTCACTGGTATGTCTAGACAGGAAGACATTTGGCAATGCTCTGCAAATCTTTATGAAAGTTGGAGCCTATGCACAATTGTTTTCACATAATCTTCGTGGAAGCATGAGCTCTAAGATGCAAAAATGTATATTTCACTCAAAATAGAAAACCACAGAAACAATATGTCCATTACAAACAAGAACAAACACGATAAGATTGCAATGTAGCACTACAAATGCATGCCACACTTTCAAAACGTTTCTTTTTGTAAGATATGTTGAACTTTTTTTTTCCTTTTATTTCACAATTATACACTACTTCACGTCATAAAAGTCTCAAATACATTAAAGTCATTAAAGTTGAACAAAATTAAATATGAAAGAAGTTCTACAAGTATTTATACTTAAAACAGAAGATAGTAAGTTGTGTATTGACTTAAAAGAAAGAAACTTAAAAGAATTCTCTAAATAGAGACTCGGATTTGGAAATGTTTCTCACCAGGGACAGACACTGCTAAAGAAAAGCCAAACAGGCGCAAGAAAAGCGGCTCTTAAAACCTGCTTAATGTGACAACAAACACATCTAAAGGACACTAAAAAGCCCATCAAACATCAGCTTTATGTAGATAATTAAAGTAGATCAGTCATACAGGACTAAATTCTAATGCGATGTTTTGACCTTTGCCTTTATCGACACAAAACCACATTAGTCAAACAGAGGTGCATGAGCAACACGTTTTGATAATTATTTATGCATTTAAGGTGAAAAACATTTCTTCTTGATCATTTTTAAGGGATGCTTTATCTCTTTAAATTGGCAATAATGAAGCCTTTCCACAGTCCATGTCTATGTTTTACTAATTGAATATGCACAATGATTATGTTTCATTTAAAATCATTTATTGCAGCTGTGTTCGTATGTATGAACAAGTATGGCTAAGTGCCGTCTCTGCAGAGTCTGGAAGTAGAAAACATTAATTAGTATGCCCTAAGCATGAGGGCACTTGTAAAGCTAATTCTTCATGAATCAATTTTTCCTCAAGTAAAAAAAAAAAAAAAAACTGCCAGTGTGTCACTGCGTTCACTAAATAGATACATCATAGCAATAATAAGGCTACAAGAGTCTATTTTGTTCAAATAATCCCTCCTCTCTCTGCATCCATCCATGCATAAAAACAGTAAATTCCTGCAATCATCTCATATTTCATCATAACAACTTTCTGCCAAATTGCATTTCAAACTTTTTTTTAGGTTTGGAAAAGCTTTTCTTTTTTGCTGTGTTCTAACACCATCAGTCTTGTCATTATAAACCAATAAAGCCGCAAGACATTTGACAAAGCACATATTTTGTTCCCACGAACATAAATCTACTGGCAGAATCAATTGTATACAAGCAGAAAATCTGAGCACAGTCAATAATAGCTCCAGCTGAAATAAAATCCTAATTACCTTCGAGCTCCACAACCTTTCTGCTCCTTAATACTCAAAATTAGAGAAATAAAGAGAAACATCTCAATGGATCATGTACACACACATGCACATGTTTGCATTTCTACCCTTTTTAGAACTTTGCATTGGCTTCCATTCATTTCAGTAACTGCATTAATGCATGACCTAGACATTTTCCCTAACAATTACTAGTCCTTTCCTAACCCTATCCAGAATTGTATTCACATTTTACCTCTAAACCCAACCCTAAACATAGGGGGCCCACAGACATTTTAATTTGCCTTTAAAGCTGCGGTATGCTAACTGGAAACAACCAATCAGAGCCAGGAGGTCGATCTTAGTGCTGTCGATCAGCATCCATGTGGCACTGCTTCCCACTTTTTTAGAAGTTGGTCAGTTTTGAGCCTGTTTTTAGTATTTTCTGAAATCTCAGGGTTTTTATTTCTGCTTGATGCATGTTTATGATTTGACCTTTCTTAAATTGACATTTTGCCTCAATGTCCTGTCACTTTGCTGCTGTTACACCTGAATTTCCTCACTGTGGGACAATAAAGGATATCTCTATTGTATTTTCTTCTAAATATGCAAAAACCTTTAACATTAAAGACAGTAAAACATATATATAGATTAAATTATGACCCATTCTTTCAATTAGCATGTAGAAATAAACCTAACTGACCAAAAATAAGAAATATTTAATCTGATTTAATATCTGACAGTGGAAAAAAACCAAAAAAACCCAAAAAGGTTACATCTGCTGTAACTATTTGTACAGCAGATGTAAATATCTGGCTTCCACTGTATGTGTTTGTGTGCCCAAA
The DNA here is from genome assembly GCF_001443285.1 of Poecilia latipinna. Classification (NCBI taxonomy): domain Eukaryota; kingdom Metazoa; phylum Chordata; class Actinopteri; order Cyprinodontiformes; family Poeciliidae; genus Poecilia; species Poecilia latipinna. The sequence goes on along the minus strand of NW_015113950.1, from coordinate 73,506 downwards.
AGGTTTCTTCACCCTGCTACAACTTTAGCACTTGAGCTGTGAAATGTAAGCCTGGAGGAGCAGATGCTAAAATAAGGTTTTTGGATAATTAACATTCCGAACTGAACGTGACTAAAAATGGCGCCATGCATAATGCATGAAGGAGTTAAGCCTACTGTGATGAGTGGCTCCTTCAAGGTACTGTGCACTTGCATAAGAACATTGAACAAAAGTCTGCAGCTAAAACAAAAACAACCGAATAAAGCCTCTTTCATTCATACATGAACACGGTATCAGCATATCTATCAGTCAATAAGTTTATTCACTCGATTTAACAAATTTCATTATTCATGTACAAATACGTTCTCTTATAAGACTTACTCTACATGGGTGAAAAGGAAGCAAGGAGAAGAACAATCTTGTAGAAACCTGACACTTTCTCAATAATTACAAAAACAAATTTCATGGCCGCATACATTAAATTAACAATATAAGTTGCGAACAATATCAATCTCCTCATTGTTGACTCAAAAGTGTGTAAGACACATGGGCGTAGGTTTGGGTAGGGACGGTAGGGACATGTCCCGACCAATATTCACGGGATATGAAAAAGTCCCGACCAATTTTTGCCATATTGGCTCAAAGAACGTGGATCTACGTTCTTTGATTAGCTGCAAAAGGCGGCGGCTAGCTGGGCACACGCGTCTCCTTCTGAGTCTCCGAGACCATGTCGCCACCAAAAAAGAAAAGGACACATTAGAAGTTATTTCGCTACGTCGGCTGTAAGTACAGTGAGTGGACCCATAAGTTAGATCTATCACGCAACGCATTTGTTGTAAAGTCCGGTGTTTAGTAAGGTCAGCACTGAATGTGCTGAATTCTGTTCATGTCTGAATTCATGTTTATTTTTTTGTTAGTGCAATATATTATTTTATTTTATTATTGATTTCTTCTTATCTGCAATTGTGTTTGCTGTATCCAGAGGATATTTCTTTTGATCTTACTTGTAACGTTTGCTGAATTTTGTAAAGGAAAAAGTAAAGTGTTCTTGAACTGATCTGCTGAGTATGACTGTATCTGGTTGTATACACAAGATATATGATATGGTTATGGTTGGGGGGAGGGGTTATTAAGCCAATGTGGTTCCTCCCCCCCCCCCTTCTCAAAAATGTTCCGTGCTCTTGGGCATTTCACTGTGCGCGGGGGGGCGGGGGGGTGTCAAGGTCCCCACCAAGGTCCCCACCAAGGTCCCCCACCAAGGTCCCCACCAAAACTTAGACCGAACCTACGCCCTTGGTAAGACAGATAATATAAATAACAAATTGCATCATCTGCATTTGAAAATAAAAAAAAGGTAATTTTAAGTACAGCATGTTTTATGTTAGCATGTAATTTGTTACATCACAATGCAAAATGAATTATTGTTTCGGTGGAATTTAAATGCAGGGAAATATTTCACCGTCATGGCAAAGAAACACATGTTTTCTTGCAACTACATTAACAGTATTAACCAAGTATAGCAGGCCTGTTATGAGTCAGTAGTTACAGTGGTGTTCAAGAATGCACTCCCCTCCCCGAACCACCGTTGGTATTTCTTCAAATCCTGAAGATTTTAGTTTGAAAACCCCAAGGCAATCAAACAGCACAAACACGCCCCAGGACAAAGTCGAATTCAACTCTCCCAATTTATTCCAACATTTTGACAAATATGCCAATGTCAGCTTTACCTGAGGGGCTCTGTATGTTTACAGCACTTTTCTGGCTTTAAGTGGTAAATAATTTCTTTGTTATAATTGCTTTAAAATTTGTTTCAATTCTGTTCTGTTGTTTTCTAACTGTATTTGAAGTGATTATCAGTTTGTCCAGAGAATCTGACGGGCATCACACGGAGTAAAGAACAGAACCGTTGCGAAACTTGTATTTTTTATTTTTTTTTTACATGTGTCACTCACCCCAATCTGAAACGGTCCAGTAAAGTAATCCAAATTGGCCTGAAGGAAACCAATGTTTTTCAGGCCGAGCTCAGTGCTGCGACGTTGGGCTCTAACCAAAGACTCCTCTTTGTTCTCTATGAGGATGATCTGCAATGAAAACAGGAAAATATCAAACAGCAACATTTTTTAAAACAGTTGAAATCAGCAGTAATGCAATCAGAGGATTGTGATGTTTCATATGAAGAAAGGAAAAAAGCCATAATATTGTGTTTTGATAAAACAGAGAATTTCCTTAGAAAGCCACTTTTAAAACACATAATAACACAATAATTTACTTTTGATAAGTAGTATTACAGTCTGTTAATCCAAAATAATTATTTAACCTCATCTGAAAATGTTCTGCAGACAATACGCAATTTGTGATTTTATTAAGGGGCTCCTACTAATCTTTGCCAGTAAAGCACAACCTATAATGATTATAGGTTGACCCAAAAACTGTATTCAAGTAGGAGTAAAACGACTTCAACATATTTTTACTCAAGTAAAACTAAGAAATAACAATCTAAGAAATTACTCGAGAGTAAAAAAAAAAAAGTATTTCCTAACAGAGAAACGTCTATTGGGATAAAATGTCTACAAGAAAGATCACTAGTATCACAAGGAACAAAAAAATCCTGGATAGAATCCCTCTTTTATTTAGTTTTATTTAACCTAGAAAATGGAGAACAGCTTATTGCTGTACTCTCTGAACACACACACACACACACACACACACACACACACACACACACACACACACACACACATATTAAGATACTTTACCTGGCAATCTGGAAGTGTGTGAGCCAGAACAATCCCCACATGACCCTGAGGGAAAGTAAAAGAACAAAATAAGGGAAACAGAAACATCCAACATAAGCACAAAGCACATGGAAAGGCCCCATAAACTAAACATGAACTCTCCTGGTCTTTATAAAAATCCTTTCAAGGGTGCTGCTCAGTGTGCCTGCTTTCAGCTTGTGTGACTGACGTGACCCAGCAACAACATCCACCTGACTGGAAATGACAAGCACGAGTAATTGCGAGGGATTGTTCCATTTCAAATGGTCACTAATGAAGCAGCGTCTAATGTGGCTGTAGTCAGATGGAGCATCATGTGCGCACGGTTTAATAGGCTGATGGATGAGCATCAGTACCGTTCCACTGCAGAAATCCACTATTGTGTCGCCCGGCCTGGCTAGCTCTGTCACCATCGCAGCCAAGTTATTTAGCTGTTGCATTTTCCTGACGGCTCGGATGTCAGACATTTTTCCTGAAAAGAAACGTAAACAAAACACACACAAGTCATTTGGCCAAAAATGACAAAGCAACAGATTTTTGTAAACACTCGATTCAATTGAATAGTTAGTGAAGGAATAAGATCTATGAATTATTTTTTAAAGATTAAATTTTTTTTTGCATATAAGGCTTTGCAAAAAGCCTTATATGCAAATTTGTTAAGATTTTCTCATATTACAACCACAAACTTTAAATATTCACAGAATAAAACCAGTACACAGCACTCTAAATCTGATTTAATGTGAACTTGTACTTTTTATCTTGTAGCGTATTCAAAAATCAAGAAAGATGCTAGTTACAAAAATCCAACTGTGATTTGATTATTTTTTTTTTTATGTCTTTACTTCCATGTCGTCAGCCTTTCCTTTCCTTCTGAAAGCTGCTCAAGTCGTGATTTACAGCAAACAATTTTTGTAGAATAGTAACAGCACAACAATGAAAAGGCCTCCACTGACCCGGCAGCACGATCCGTGTGATCCCAGCAAACTGACTGCTGCAGCTATTTCTGTGTTTGTGGCAAAACTTTTTATTGCAGTGTAAACAATATGTGGCCAATTAGCCCAGAGCACACTGCAACCTTCTGGCACACAACGCTGGCATTTAGCCTCTGCCATGTTGTTCCTGATTTATGAATACAAATTAATGAGGGTTTCATTTACTCCCCTCCCCTCCGAGTCACAAAAATGAAAATATCAAAACAGAGACACGCTCTCTCGCTGCCCTTTTGACTGCGTTGTTTGAGACAACAGGTGACCAGATGATGATGATTCCAGTCTAATTCAGCCAGAGTCGGATCAAACCATTCCCATGTGTTAGAGCGCAACCAAAATGCAACAGAGAATCGGTGGCCAGATTTCAAAACTACTGCCCACAGATGTTCTTCGTCCACTTTTACGAAGCATTAAATATTCTTTCACTACAAAGAAATATCAGCAACATACTTGTATATGTAATGTTGCTGGAGACGAATCCAAAAAGACTGGCAGCTCATTGCAACAAAAGAAAAACCTAGAAAGCCTTATGAGATAAACACAAATGAACACAGCGCTTTCAAGGAGAACTAAAAATTAATTTAACAAAAACAGAAAGAACGTAATTTGACATGAAACAAAATTTGTTTCAAGACATTTCTAAGACTAAGAACAGTTGTGCTAATTAAAAAACAACAACATTTTAATCAATACTTAAGAGCTAAAATACAAACATATATTTAAAAATAAAAAAAGATACATTTGCTGTGGGTATTTAAGAAGCCAAAGCAAAGATTCATTTGTAAGCAGAAAATAAAAATTAAATTCACAGTTCACTAGCAGAGGCTTTAATAAATTTGGGAGACTTACACATTTTATTGAGTATGTTCCTCGATAATACAAACACAGTATTAGCTATTAATAAAAAAAGAAAATAAACATTAAAAGCTAAAAAAGAAAACTTTAGGTTCCTCATCTTCATGACGCAGGCTAAAATGGACAGACGAGTTAGAAAATCCGCAGCCCGCTGCACCTCGTCACGTTTCACATTTGCATTCCTGCGCTCTCAAATTCAGGTGAATTTCGTGTCTTTCTGACTGAAAGTGGAGGAGGCAGCATACTTAAACATGTTTTTGTTTCCAGATTCAGTCTGGGCTCTTGGGCTGGATAGAGGGAATTAGTGCTGGGAGCACTTACCTGGAATAGCTTTTTAAATAAAACATGCCAGTGCTTGAGTGTGCTGGAGGACAAAACCGACCTGTCCAACCCAAGCACACAACATATGCAGGTCTAAGTAAGACTACTGGTGTTTTCTGCAACTCTTACCGTCCAGTGATCGACGTTTAATTCAGCTATGCATTTACAACAATAAATGTGTATATCATTAACCTGATTTAGTGAGGATGATTAAATAAAATAGCAATTTCTTCATAATTTCAAAACTATTGCAAAATTTTGTGTTTGAAATAGAAAATACCTTATTGCACTTCCACTGTGTATTTATATGCTTACTGGCATTTAACAAAGGGTTTTCTTTAAAGGAAAGCCCAAAATTATTCATACTTTGAGCAGAATTGGATAATTATTCTCGACCAACCAAGAAGTTTCAATTTCAGGGGAAAAAAAACTTCCAGTTTTATTTATAAATTAATGAATCGCAAGTCAAAACATATCGTAAAAAAAACCGCCTGGGCTACAATAGGTCTTATTGTACATAAGCATTCATCTTGTCTATGCAACACAAAATGTATTGGAGGTGTTAAGGTGGTTGAGGTTTTAAGAAACTAAACCCAAGTTGTTTCAGAGACAAAACAGCAGACATTTACCTGAAGCAACATTAATTACTAATTTCTATCTTTCTATCTTTATTAGCAGTTGGTCTGCCCAATGAAAAAACATAGTAGCCCATTTTAATTATTAGTTTATTCATCACAAGTCACAATTGTCAGAATATTACCAATTCTCCCATATTTTCCACGCTTTCCTATTCCTAATATTGTACAGGCCTACATTAAACCCAAATCTGTATGGGATGTGACTCAATGTGAGCTTAAATTTACGGAAAGAAACCCGAGACGCAGCTTTGTTACCAGCTCTGTGAATGTTTTAGTAACAAAGCACAACAGGAGAGTCTATTCTAAGCCGACATCAAATCTGAAGTCACATCTTTAGTCACCTCAATAGTTCTGGAAATCGTTTCCCCTCTAGTTAAAACTAATTAGATTTTACTGGGCAATAGATGTTGTTCTAAAAACATCTAAAGAAACAAACTAAATGGTGTGACTAAAAATAACTCCTCAGCATCAATAGGAATGTCTAACGAGGTGGTGATGAAACCAGATTAAAAGTCTTTAAATGTGTTTTCTTATGTGTCAATTAAAACCAATTAACATAAAAAAATTCTTGAAACTACAGAGAAGATGAGCAGGAATCCAAAGTCAGTTTCAGCAGTAACACATTGAGTAGTTACTGAGTTGCATAAAGGAAGGATCACAGTGGCCATCCTCCAAACCATCGTCATAGCTACTGCAGACATGCCTGCAGTTACACATATTTTATCACAGCAGGCTTAAATGTCTCCTGTAGCTCAGTGAAGAGAAAACATGCTGTGGCAGCATCACTGGGGTAGATTGCAGATCTATTAGTCTTTATCTGCTCTGCTAAAGGGTGTCTAGTATTTCTGCACCTGGAAGGTAGCCACCATTAAAATGTGAAGACAAAGCTGTGGCAAAGGGGGAATGAGCAGGATCCTGCTCTGATTCCTCACAGGGTATTTGTGGGGTTACGGATTCCATCACAGAAGTGTATTATATATATATAATACACTTTTTGACATTTTTTTTCTGTCATTTGTAATTTCTTCTTTGAAAAGAAAGCAAAAATATTTTTTTCAATTAAAATCGGAAATCAGATGTAGTGTGAAAAACAATTGAGATTTCTGCAAATGCAAATGGGACTCTCCCTCTCAAAATTGTTTTTTGGTTGTAATGACAAAAATAAAAATAAACATGTTTGCATGGCACTCTTTATAGGTTTGAAGACATTAAAGTCGACTAACATTGAACCCACACAGGAAAAGAGCAGCAATTCTCTTACTTGCATCAGTAGTTTCAGTTTTATCTCCTCCTTTTGTGTTAAAGACCTAAGTATATACCAGTACCTTTCCAATATTTGAAGGATAACGTTTCACATATTTCCTTAAAACACACCTGCAGAGCATTAAGACTGTGTAATAACTAGCAGGTGCAATCCTCTGGCACAGGTTGTCCATTTTGTTGCCACTGCAAATACGAATCCCAGAGAAGAGAAAAGTGACTTAAAATATGCTTATTGCAGAAATGCTCCAAAACACCAAATCTATTGCAAACAAATATGGTGTCACAGACAGCCATGTTTACAGAGGGTAAGATAAAAAAATAAAAAAAAACAGCTTAAAATCCAAAGAAACTATCAATGCGGTCTCTTTTTGCTTGAAAATGAAATAATGCAAATAATACAAAGAAACATGCATTACATTATGGTTCATTCTTGGATGAGGTGATTGCGCATCTGGAGGAGAAAAAAAACATTCAAGCACAAAGTTTGCATTTAGAAACTGTGATATTCAAGTCTAACTTTACTTTTCAGAAGACATGCTTATGTATATACTGTGATGCACAAACATATTTTTGAGAAACAGAAAACAGATTGTGTTACGAGTTTTATCTGCCCGGTCTGTCCCCCTGCAGCTTTTTTGCTCCTGCCATGAATGTTGGTAGCAATGTATCAGGGCAAGTGAGCATTGCTAGGAACAATTTGAATGATCGTTTTTACCTTTACATATGAAACACAAAAAACATCTATTAAAACCCAAACATGTAAAAGAAAGACTAAAAAAAGAGGAGTCAGTGTTTTTCTAAAGACTAAATGAAGCTGGATTTAGCAACCGTGGCTCCTGTGACACATCCTAATGTGAGAAAACAAACTATGTTTAATGTATGAGCCTGGAAGAGTGCAAACTGCTGATGTTCCAAGTGTTGAGAGCTGCACACTTGGGGTTTGTAAGAGTAAAATAACAATATAAACAGAGCTGCTGACTCCCAGAGAAACAACTTACTGACTGATCGGAAAATTTCCAAATATGGGTCCAACTGGATAAAAAAGAGAGAGAGCATCATTGTAAAATGACTTTATTTCAGTAGCTCAATTCAAAGAGTGGAACCCACGTTATATAGTTTACAGACAGTATTAGATTTCAAGCATCTGATTAGTTTGCTTCCAGCTAAAGTGGAGAAATTCAAGAGCACCAGCAGAAAAGTGACAGGCAATCGAAGCATGTTTATTTACAGAAAAATAAAAACATAAGAATGAAATAATCTACACTAAGGGCAAAACTTATGACATGCAATACTGTACAACTATAGATTAATAAAGTTTCTATCTATCTATCCATCTATCTATACGTCTGATTTGACTATTAACTATAGACAATTGCTAAGAGTAATTATTAAAGGGGACCTATTGCATAATGCATAGTTTTGTACTTCCAATTGGGTCTCCAGTACCTCTGAAAACAATCCAAGCACAAAAAAAAACTACCCAGCCATTTTCTTGCAATAATTTAATGTATTTTGGTGCCTGGAAAATGAGCCATTTCAAAAACCTTCCAACTGTAACACTCCAAATCAGCAGGCACTTTCCCTCACCTACCAACTCCAACCAAGCCCAGCCTTTTACCTAGCAACCAAGAAGAGTTTGAGTACAATTGGTCAGGAGGTTTTATCGCTGTACAATGGCTACTAGATAAGACAGGTGTTTTGCTGTTGACCTGTGAATGTCTGTGTGAATGTGTGTGTGTGTCAGTTCTGACCGTTTCAAACTGCTTTAGTGGCATCTACTGCAACTGTAGAACAACACAAGGCGATTCTGACATCCAGTCTTTCAGCCAAGTAAAATTCCTACCAAAATACAATGAAGTTTTTAGCTGCAATGTGGAAAAATTTTAATAATCCTACAGCTGTGTGATTAATAACCATAATTAAACTAGGCTTTAACATGGAAAACAATATTTTTAGCTTACAGGCCTCTTACAAAGTCAGTGCCCTAATTATATGACATTATGAATAGTGGCCTGATATTTTTTTTTATTGATTTTCCTGTAAAAACTATGAATAAAACAGGTTGATAAATAACATGACCGTAATCCTCATTGCCACCTGGATGCGGGAACAATATGGCCCTGAAAAGGTTCAACAGAATATAGATCAACCGTAATGATGCTAAAAGCGGGATTCAGTTTGGTTTGATGAAAAACACCGAGCAACAACTCAGTGGCAGAGAAAAGATTACAGGGAATCCTGCTGTCCCAACTGTCAGTAAAAGGAAACTTGAAACTTTTCAGTGTGTTTGCAGAAGATTGCAGTGACAAGAAAAACAAAAGTAATGAAGACAAACATGTGAGGAACAAACTACTCAGCGTGCTTCCCTGAGCTGCTTTGGAATGTCTGTCAAAACACGACCTGACATAGCTGTAGGCGAGATGTCTGCATAATTACCAATCTCCAGCAGAGCCTCTCACAGGTCATGGCACATACCCAATTTGTCTGGTTTCAAAACAAGCAGACAACCAATCAGTAATCTCAATATTGCAGCTCGTAATGCACCCAATTACTGACTTTCTAAATACATGTGCAGATCATCGTTAGCAAACAGGGTCCACACTGATAATTGTTGGAATAAAAAGAATAAACGTGTGGCTAAAATTCCGGCAATTCCAAGCTCAACTATTTGGAAATGCAACCACGATGCGTTTACTTCATTAGTCGAGATTCATTGAAAGTCCATCTAAATTTCACACCTTTATTAGAGCAACGAAGCAAAATATAATCAAAAATAGCTTATTGGTAAACTTTCACTTCAATTAAATCTAATCTTAATGGTTTTATTGTATTTCAAATTAACGTCAGTGGCTCACACGACAACCCTAGGAAAAGCTTTGGCATTTGTGATGTAAACTAATGAGGGTATGACAAATTTGTTCAAAACTTTCTTTTTGAACTGATTTATAGAGCACTTTCTGATGCCGACACTGCTTGAAATAATATTACTCACACTTTTCAAAATAAAACATGTTGTGAGACTGAATATAGACAGCACAGAATCAATATCACCTTTTAGTACAGCTACATTTGCCAGTGGTAGAGAAAAAAAAAAAACTGTTGAAGACTAAAACTGCTGAAATCCTGAGGAGGATATGGCCTGAAGCTACAGTATTCACAAGCTGCCAAACAAAATTCAGGGAGAGTTTTGTCATCTATATTTGAGATTACCTCAATCTGTTAAACGTTTTATCATTTCAGCCAGCTGGGTAAAATTACAATTCATATTCTACTAAAAATACATTTAATAAAGTTCCGTTCAGTAAAAGTGGAGCGTGTAGATTAGGTTCCATTTTATATTTCTGTATGTGTAAACATGATGATGTGATGATCAGAGCTATTTTAATATATAAATAATACCAGCAGACATTTTGTGGGCTTGTAATTAATCACATTAATCTTAATCGTAAGAATAAGATTATTGTATGCCACGGTGGCTACATGCAGAAGAATAAGTGATTCTTCTTATGGCCTTATTGTGTGCTGTTGGTTTCATTTTGTACCTACATGGAGGTTTGTACATGTGCCCACTGTAGGACATAAGAGGACTTCACTAGTTTGTTTTTAGAAAGTAGTTGGTTATTTACTGATAAGACTACTTATTTAGATTTCTCAACCATCTTTTGTTCATTTTAGTGAGCACCTGCAGCTTCTTTGGAGAGATCATTTTTACAGCTGAAAATGACCAAGAACAAACCAAGAGGTCTGTGTGGAGGATGGATGTCTGACCTCCTCCTGCTTGCCATGCAGAAAGACAATCAGATCAAGCATGGGGAGGTCATCAGACTCTTCAAAGACAAGGAAGCAGGAGAAAGGGAATGATAATCCCCGCTTAGACTTTTGAGCAAAGGACAGTCTAGTCTAGTCATAGTCTGTTTTTTAGCCAGAACTGACCAGAAGCTTGTTGATGGTTACCAAAAAGCATGGAGTTTCTCTGCAACATCTTACGGAACATTTGACTAAAAAAAACAAAAAACAAAAAAAAAAAAACAGTTTGTAGGTCTATGTATGCATTTGCAGAAATTCAGCGACAGTTTCAAACTTGCGAGCACAATACTTTTCATCGATTTTCAAAGTTGAAAATACAGTAGTTCAAGAGCAGTCTTAAAGACTTCAAAAATATAATATGACTTTAATGCCCATGGTGTGTATAAGTCAACTTTTCACAGGATCTGTGGACATCTATATCTACTGAAGGGTTTGTGTCACACTATACTATAATATTTTACATTTGTCAGTGTGGACTTATTGCAATGAAAGTAAAAAAAAAACAACAACACGGTGTAGTCTGCATCTCTGACTTGTAACGTTTCCAGAACCGTTTTCCTCCACAGACGATGTTTTATAAGCTAACCAGATTGCTGTCATTCAGCTCACAAACAGTTCTCTATCCTTTTGCCAAAGCCGTCAGGGTGAGGGGAAAAAGTGACAAAAACTGGCATCTGTGGAGTGTTGTGTAAATGGTTTTTTGGCTCGCCACCTTACTGAAATCTTGCAGTCAGTGTGGGGCTTTCACCCCAGGCATTGCAGTTAACTTAACTACAAATAAAGGCCAGCTGGACTCCTGCCAGCTGGTGTCCACAGTTCTAGTTTTCCAACAGAAACACTTCAATGTCAAAGCCAGTGAAACAGAGGGACCCCTCCTCTGACTCTGCAAGCTTTATTATCACTGCAGAAGTCAACTTCTTCAACCCTAAGGAGACTTTTTAAAAAAAAAAACTTTAAAAAAAAAAAAAAAAAAAAGTACATTGTCCAAGTGTTTTTTGGTTTTCTTTTACACATAATCCATTTTTTTTCTAAAAAACAAACCCTTTTTA
>NW_015113950.1:44203-58828 GCF_001443285.1 Poecilia latipinna | reverse complement strand
CCCGCAAAAAGTAACCTTTTCAACCCCTAAGGGGGTTTTTAAAAAAAAAAACTTTAAAAAAAAAAAAAAAAAAAAAGTACATTGTCCAAGTGTTATCTGGATTTCTGTATCACATAATCCATTTTTGTTACAGAAAATACACACTTTGTAACAGATTCCCCTCATTATCTGTGCAAGGATATTCTCATGTTGAAAAGTGGGGCAACAATTCAAGAGACTGCACAGTAGCTACAAACACCACAAGTGCCCTTTCTGATAATGAGAGCGGGATTTAACTGAATTATTATTCTGTCTCCTCGAGCCACCTGTGTGCAAGGCTTGGCACACACCAGTACAACCTCGCAAGAAGCACAAACCAGACTCATTCACTTAATGCAGTATTACATTTCAACGAGGTATTGTGCTCACGGTTGAGCAGTCACAAGCGAACAATATGAAGACAAGGTGATTCCTGAAAATGAAATGATTTGTGCTTTATGTTTAAGTAATTTGCACATGAAAAAAGAGAAAGACAAAACCACATGGAAGACATTGTGAAGAGGACCAGAGTTTTATTTTCACGTACCAGCTTATATTTCCAACCAGGACTTTCAAAAATAACTGCCTCATCTGCCCCAAATTTTAAGAATGACTGACTAGCAGAAAGACTGATGGGTCCAGTACAAAACCCATGTCCTTAACACAGAGCATTACTGAAATATATAACTGTAAAAAAATATTTTCTATTCTTGTCAATTACTGAATGACAATGACATATTCAACTATTTTTCCTTTTCTCTAGATTAACTGATATTCCACGAGCTGAATGAAGAATCCACATTTCGGCAGATGAATATATGTAAAAAAAAAAAAAAAAAAAAAAAAAAAAAATTTCCAAAGCGACGAAAATCACTGCCTGTGTGACATATAAGCAATGAAATTAAACTAAATTATAGGCACCTGCTTGTGCTTAAAATGTCAGGGTTTTGATGTTGATCTGGAGGCTGAAGCCACGCTGGAGAATGGAACTGCAAGCGCCAGTTCAGCCAAACTTTTGAAATCTGGGAACATTTATCCAATGGAAGTGATCAGAAGTCTGCAATACTCTTAGATAGAGGGGTTTTCTGATCAGGAGGAAATTCTGCAGCAGTGGTTTACTTCCACCAAACAGATCAGACATGATACTCTTTTGTCTTATTAATTTGAAGAAAAGGCTGAGGTAATTTTTTTCTTCGTTGACAACCGGCTACAGAAGGAAATGGATGGGACAACAGCAACAACAAAACAAAGTGTTCCCCTGGGACTCTGAGGAGATGGCCTCTGCATGAATTTGTTTGGATCTGACAATCCCTGTCAACTTAAGAGACTACACTCTGCTCAATGCAAAAACAACCTGTGCCAGAGTACAATAGGGCCAGGTCGATGGCGACAGGCCCACCCCACGCCAGGCCCTGGAGTTCAAAAAGGCCTAAAGAGTAAGGTGTGTTGTGGGGAACACATTATCTGATTCAGTTGTGCAATATCAAAATTAAGTCCACTGCTCCTTGTATGCACTTTGTACCGTTTTATGTATATAATTTACATTTATGGATAGCTGAACTATTTGTGGCTATGGCTAGTGTTATGTGGTCAGGTTCATGACTGGTAAGCAAAATACTCTGTAGGAGTCTAAAATGGATCCTCATGTTTCAATTTTGACCTGGATTGAAATACGTTGTTGTTTTAAAAGGTTTGAATTTTGGCTTTATCAAACAATAGAATGGTAAGAAAAATAAAATATTTTATAAATGAAACTTATGTATAGTCTTACTCTTATTTATATATAAAGGCAATGCTCCCATCCTTCACAAGTATCTTTGTCACTCTGTTGTAAAAACCAACCTTCGTTTTTTTTGTTTTTGTTTTTTTTTTTAAAGCCTGCTTTATTGGGTCTAATAACAAAAGAGGAGAGTCAAACTAAGACGGTTGCATTCTGACTGAAATTGTTTTTTTGTTTTTTTTATGTATAGAAGAAGAGCACCTGTTGTGCCTATCAGGTTCAGCACTGCACCCTTATCTGTGTGACGTGGTGCTTTTGACTGCTTCATTCATTGCCTCACCTTTCTCCCCTGACTGCAGATTATTGGCTATAATCTTTCCCCTTTCAGAGCTGGATTCCAGAGAAAGGTTGATCAGATGTAATGAAAAGTTCAAGTTAAGATCTGTCAACAGCCCCTTGTGCCAAATAATGTATTAAAGCCAATAAATCACTCTGAAACTCAAATCTTTGTGTCAGACCTCTATGTTTGCAATTATTCTCTCCATCTACTGTCAAACCTTAACACCTCCACTCCACAGAAACTCCAACACCCCTTTCTAAAACTCAACTCCTTTTTATTTTATTTTTTTCTCCTAAGACTATAAATCTTCAAAAAATTATGCTGCAGGGTTTTTGATGATAATGGAAAAAAAAAATTCTACTCTTACCTTGCTTAGACATGTGTTGCAATCAGAGCAATTATCCTAAACAAACCTAACAATCTAAATCCCAAAGTGCTCTAATGGCTCCAAGACGAAAACACTTCAGAAATATTTGTGGAAATACCTTAAAAGAGCCATCCAGGCAAGATGATCGTATACCTTCAAACAAAAAAAAAAAATGTTTTCTCTAAATTGACTACAAAGGAAATTTAAAACTGTGATTCACCCAAAGGAGTGTTAAGTCATCCCGAGGGTTGAATATATTTCTGTATGCAATTCTGCAACAGTAAAAGATCAGGAAAAAAAAAAAACTGCTTTGCAAAAGACATCAAAGGGAATGTAATAACTAGATAGTGTTAAGAACTTTGCAACTGGTGGCTGGTGAAAATGTTAAATGACAGTAATAAATACAAACTGCTTCACACTGACAAAAACACTCAAATCGCCAACCAAAAAAGTCACGTGTGGGAGTTAGTTAGCTATGCAAGATATGCATCCTGTCTGTAAAAATATGACAATAATAAGTGTTCATTTATTACTAAGGTGACTTTGCTTGGCAGTAGACATCCACCGATCAATAGGTCTGAGATTAAAACTGGCCAGTTTCTGCTTGGGTGGCTCTGACTATGATCTCAAATGCTGAAAAACATTTTTCTTTTTAATTAGATGTCACTTTTTTTTAGCCCGAGAAAAATCTGATGACAATTATAGACAAGTACTTTTATATATAAATAGGAATAATGTTTTGATTCTTTATTTATGGCTATATTTAAATTTGATGCTATCAAACATATTTTGAAGATTGTATGTATTAAAGTCATACGAGAAAAAAAAAGGAATTAGTCTGTTTTGAATAAACAGGTCCAAAGAAAACAAAAAAAAGGGTTAGCCACAAGAAACCTGATCTGTGTATATCTACTAAACAATCATTGAGCTGCTGAGATTTTCATTTGCAGCTCAATGACATTCACACCATGAAAAAAAAAGATTTAATTTTGCATTTTCCTTTAGGCAGAGATGTCTGTTGAGTAATTAATTACGACTGTTGTAAAATGTAATAAATAAATAAAAAAAAAACTATAATTCCCTCCCAAAAAAGAAAACTTCATTTAAAGCTGTCCGCAGTTGAGGCAAATTCTTTTCTTGCTCCACATCCCCACTGCAGGGCCTCAGCAGAGATTATTGAACAAAGCAAAAACTATGGAGCTAAATGAATATTCATGCCATGGCATTTACAAGGAGCTTATTACGCAGATGGCTTGAGGCTTTGAATTTAAATAGGCACAACTCAAACACTATCGCAAATGGTGCAACTCTGCTGTAACCCCAAGGGGATCTAGATGTGTTTGAACTTGAATTGCACTAATAAAGTGCCAATTATCCTTCTAATTGGGAGTAACAAAGCTGGCTGCCTGTTGTGCCGGGTCCCATGTTTACTGGATATCTTTGAATCTCCAATCTATCGGCTGTAATGAGTTCAGCTAATTGGGAATGAGAGAAGTGATTTGGGAGTCACAGCCGGCTGTTTGGTGCTGTAAACCTGAAGGGAATAAATAACTGTCAAATGTCTGTTCACTGTAGAGACATCATCAGGAAAAAAAACAACAAAAAAAAAGATGAGAAGATAAATATGTATAAGTGTCAAGTATGACCTTAACCTGTGGCTTTAACTACAGATTGACCGCTTCATATGAAACCCATATGAAAGAAAAAACAAAACAAAACAAAACAAAACAAAAAAAAACACTTGCACACTTTCAAGCTAAGATGAGACAAATTACTGCGATTTCAATTTTGGATGTAGCTTTGATCAGCAAAACAGATAATGTTACAATGCTGAACCTTAAATATGAGCGTGTCAAAATTAGTTTTACTTCTGTTGAGCAACACCGACATCATATATCCAGACAGACTTGCAATCAGAAAGCAATTAGAGACTGCTATGTTAATGTGTTGTATATTCCTACTTGAATAACATCCAGAAATAGTTCCTATAAAGAAAAAGAAACTTAAGACGCCAGTTCGGTTCATTTGCAAAACTCTAGAAAAAAAGTGGTAATCAGTTCAAACCTTAATTATATCGAGCATGGGTGTCAAACACATTTTCATTTCGGGCCACATCAAGATCACAAAAGTCCACAAACCTACTCGTTAACAAACTGCTAAGATAATAATTAGCTGGCCAAGCATTCAATGTGCGCTTCCTAAGATGAAAGAATACTGAATATCTTTTCACAGTGATGCAATTTTGTACTTTATATTATTTGATTTGATGGATAAAATAATATTTAAAACACACAACTGTTATTTCGAAGCTTCTATTTACGTGGCCCTATAGGGAAGAGAATCTTATGGTGGCCAGATTTGGCACCCAGGCCTCAAGTTTGACACAGATGACGTAGACTTTTAAACCAACCCCAGAAGGTTGTTTACAAAAGCTTTTTTAACACGGTTAACCAAATAAACCAGTGTTGTCTAGACACTGGTCTAGACAATGCATCAAAGTCTGCACAATGAAACATAACAGAAATATAATATAGCAACATTCATACTTCAGAATCTTTTTAAGACAGAATTTAATTTTAAAAAATAATCACAAAATTTCTGCTTAATTCAAAACAGAAAACATACAAAGAAGACAGATCTCCATCTCCATAAGCTAAGGTTTCTTTATCAAAGAAATGGAAACCCAACCACTCATACCAAAACAACCCTGAAGGACATTATACCTGCATGTCTCAGGCATGACAGCTATGCGATTCCCTCACTTGCACTCCTTTTTCACGCCTCATTGTCTCTTTCACCTTTCTTCCCCCGCTTCGTTTCCCTGATAACTCTAGTAGCTCCTCCTGCTCTCACTCTTATCTCCATCTCCCACTGTCACACAATCCATCATCCCATTCCACTTGATGTTTAGCTCCCACACTCCCTGCATTAAATAAAATGCTGGAGACAAAAAGCCGGCTGCTTTATATAATGGCACCGCGGTGTGCAATGCTGTTCATCTGTTTTGTGAAGAAGCCTTTCATAGGACAAAAAAATATACAACTTTTGAATTTATAAGCTTAATTTTTAATTTTGTTGAAATAAAAAATGAGCTGGAACCAGTCTTATTCTGGATTTATGAAAGTAGAACTTAAAGCATCAAAACATTGAAATCCAAGATTTAAAATCATGTGTGTAGATGAACATGTGTGTAGGAGGAATTGAGCTGTCTTGTTACAATAACTCTGGTATTTGTTTTTTATCACACAACCTAGATTACAGAGTTTGGTGGTGTTGCAGGTAATGTTTTAGCTGATTTTATTGAAGGAAGTTTAAACTGTAAGACATATTTAGGGCTTCCAGGCACATTGTGCAGTGATAGTCACTACCACAGAAGCTAATGTCTTCTTATTTCCGCTCTTGGACAAACAGCCAATCAGTGCCAGTGGAAATGAATGGTGCTCTTAGATTGGTTGGTTTGCAAAAACCAGCCAATAGTGCGTTAAGTAGCATTGCAACCCAGTATTACAGCTTCCCAAACTGTTTTCTCTCTGAAATACGCTATATAAGCTCTAGCCTGCCTACAGGTGATTTTTCTGCAAATAATTTGGATTTACTTTTGATACAAAAATCTGAATTGGTGAATTCCCAAAACTAGAGGTGGGCATTTACTGGTATGATAAATTTCAGTTAATTATGTTAAATAATAATAAAAAAAAACTGACAGGAAGGCTGGAAATTTTATTTTGAATATTTTCTCCACCGTTTGCTCCCCGAGAGCATCTAAAAAACATCAGTAAAATATGATCAAATAAAGTTAATGTGAGTGGGTTAGTGATATAAATCACACTGTAAATCACCGGTGTCCTGAAGAAGACTATTAAAGATGAGAATGTTTTTCAAGAACGATATTTGTACTTGTGGCTTTATGAATGCTGTGCCGAGCAATCACAGCCATACAGTTACCTAAAAAATAATGCGATAAAAGTTAAAGGTTTTATCGCCCACCGTGACCCAAAATTAAATTAGCAGGTCTACAGTATGTCTGAAAAATGCTTTTAATCTAAAAAAAAAAAAAAACTCAATCGTTATCAGTTTCATTTGTGAGGTTTGTAAGCACGAATGAGGAGAATGACTCAAGTTCCAATTTGCTCCCAACAAAACATACATACATATACGCACACTGTGTTTTTACAGAAGAGTAAGACTAGACTCAAGTTTGTGCAAATATGCATATAATTCCTCACTAGAAGGTGATAGGTGAAATTATCACAACATATGTTTTCCTGCTATGTACTTGCCAATATGTCTGCCCTCCCCTGCCCTGCCATGTGATATTAAGCATTCTCTACTGTTATCGGTGGACAGTCTCTTCTACTTCTGTTCTTGGCTGAGCAATTTACATCTGCCCACATACTTGCAGACAGAAATGCTTTCATATCATAAAACCATGGAAATATCTAGAGAAGAGGAAGCTGTTGTACATTAATTTAGATGCATTATTGGAGAAAAGAAACGTCATAGCCCACATACATATATCCAAGGAAAATGGGCATTTTTCTGGCAACCTTGAATGACACAGCTCTGAAGCACAGGGGCTTCCTGCTGGATGTCATAATACTGCAGGAAGGGTTATCAATAGCACCATTTATTGCACAGCGGTTACAATACTGGGGCAGCGACTATGTCGCTCGCAATCATTTTTATTATTTTTTTGCTTACAGAACAGTTCTTACATCATTCAGAGTGTTTAGAAGTGAGTGGACTTGCTGTTAGATTTCTGACGTTTCTAGGTTTTGGGACTAGAAACAAAGCAAAAACACCTTTTAATCACAAATAGGGAGAGGTTATCAACAAAAGGAATAATTAATTTAGTAGAGTGACTTAAGGGACTTGAAATGTATCATTTTATTTGACATGATCCTCGAGTTCCCAAAACTAAACCTCTGCAGACTTTGCCTTGAGTTTTCGCCAAATGATCTTTGTTTTCCTGCATGGATTGCCAAGAATTTTGGCACAGACTTTCATGATTCCAAAACAGATATAGCACATTCACATTGATTGCATAAACTCTTTCTGCCAACATTTTAACTGAGGCCATTTTTTGTACATTGACTACAGAAAATAACTTCAAGAATGCATAATTATTATCAGAATACTTATTACAGCTGCATAACATTTCTTTATTGCCTTCATCTTTTTCTGAATAGGGAGAGAAAGTAACCATGAAAACAATCTCCCAATAACATAAACATGACACAAAAGTCTTCTTGGAAACAATTCAAAAATAACTGGAAGGGACAAAATTAAAAGCATTAGTATTATTTCTAAGCAAATTAATTTACCATAAATATCCTAGGACTAAATATGCTACCACATTACTGCTAAAGTCCTTTTGTTTTTTTTCACAGACAATTAGATCCCACTATAAATATTTATCAGCAAGTTAATGCTGCAAAACCAGAGATGTACCCATCACAGTGTAGTGGCTGAGTTACAATACCTGGTTTTCGTAAAGCTCCGATTTACGAAATTCAGTAACTATAGGATATCAGAAAAGAACAAAAAAAAAAAAAAAAAAAAAATTAAGGGAAGCATGGGCTCAGTTATTTACATAAGTATCTCTTTGTGAAAACAGCATCACTATTACTGTTTAAAAATTCAGAAGATTAACATAAGCAGAGAGCAACACTAGAGACTGTGAAACCAAAAGAGCAGTGAAAAGAGTTTGAGGAGAGAAATCAGATGGAGCGCAGCAAGGAGGTCAAAATTCAACATTACCTTCGGTGGGGTTGATAGCTGCTGGTAATCTATCCCACGGGAGAGTCCAACCAGGGCAAGGATGAGGAGAGAAGACTGCCTCGATGCCATTTTCCTGAGGGAAATACACACACCTCCGTTAAGAAGCTGCATAAGCTACATGTAAATAAAAATTATCCCAAAAGCCAAAACCAGTTAAATGTAACAATTTACTGGATTATATCGTGTATTTATACATATATATATATATATATATATATATATATATATATATATATAGAAACGTAAGATGTCAGAAAATTTAAATAAGCTAAAAAGGGTAACAAACCTTATTCTACTATCAAGTATGTCTTAACTACAATGTCAAGTCAGTGCTCTAACATTAGTATTCTAGTAATTATCGATCACAAAAGTGTAGCATGAAAACCATCCTGCCGCAATGTCAAATGTTGCTTGAAAAAAAAAAGAAAAAAGAATACTAGAAAGGATAAAGACTTTTTTTTTTTTTTAAATACAGAAATGTGGTTCTCCTGCAAATATTCTCAATGTACTAAACAGAATATGGACTCAATACTTGGTCAGGGTATTTTATTTTCACAAACTACAGCTTTAATGTGGTGCCTCTGCTGAGATAGTAACCCTGCTCAAGTTGCTTCCGCTTAATAGCTCACCATAAATGGGTGTAGAATGAATCTATAAGAGTATCATGTTTACGATTGAATTAATTAAATGATTGAGCTCTTTGACAATTTTCCAATTAACTGAGATTCACCTGTATTGATGAACTGAATGAACTGATAATTCACCAAGTTGGAGCGTTTCTATAGAAGAAGAAGAAGAAGAAGAAGAAGCAGTCTGGAACATTCAGGAGTGTGTCAACATGATGCAAGAGGAGAAACTCCAACAGTGATTTTAGAACAACTGCTGCTGTCCATCAATCTCTGCCAGATGTAAGGCCATGCTCAACAATGTGGAGTTCATCTTTCTGCAGCAAGAGATTGCAGACAAGTGGAAAATATTTTATGCTGGGGCCAATTTCCCAGGAGTGGGCATACCAAGTTCAAGCCAAGGGCAGACTGCGCAGTGTTCCAACAAAATGCAAAATTAAAAAAGAGAAAGAAAAAAGAAATACAATTTGCATTGCAGGCTCCAAAGCAATTCATCAGTATCTTAAATTCCCATCTTGGGATTCCTAAGAAAGAGATTTGTCTTTCTTAAGTTGTGTCTGCATGAACCAAAAAGCAAGCCAAGAGGGAAACTATTTCCAGGAGCTGGGCACACCGTGGACCACTCTGTATAAGAAAATATGCAAGATTGAAATGTGAGGCCATCTGTCCAGCTGCTAAAGCTTCAATTAAATTATTGTCATTTAACAAGACAATAATTCCAAACACAGCAGCAAATCTATAACAGAATGACTGACAAAAGAAGTAAGAGTGTGCACAAATGAGTCTCTGCAAAAGTCTTTGTAAAAAGAAGGGTAAACCTGTATTGTTGTGCAACAAACATTGATAAATATTATAACTGCTGATTTCAAGTTACCGTTGCTAAAGGTTGCTCCACCACCTAATGCAGCACAGATACTGGTTGGTGTTTTAATGGCCCTGCGTTTTGTCAGTTCTTGTTGAAAATTAATTAGAATTTGTAAAACATGCTGCTGTTCATCCGAGGATGCAGCTACCAAATTTCAAGAGCTGCTGGGATAGACTTTTTATACCTCTTTGTTTGAACTTAACTTCAATAATAATCATAACCGCAACATATGCTGAGTAAATAAGAACTCTCATATCCATGCATAAAAGCAGTCACTAAATACTGCAGAAGCAGCAATCACTGAAACAGCTAAAGATAATGAGCCCCTCCCCCTTTTCACAGCTTTTATGACTGGAAAAGAGAAAATGGAGCTGGATAATGAGCTCAAATATACCTCAAAGTTTTCTACAAGTACCTTTTTTTTTTATAGAAATTTGATAAAAACAAAAGCCCCTGACATTACAAGAACCTTTTGGAGCATTATCAGAGAAATCTGGGCCAACACAGAACGACAGCATTAGCACAAAACAGCAGCTCCTGCGGTGCTGGTGGTGTCATTAAAGCAAAGAGGGCTTTAAGGACACCTGTGCGCTTACATGCTCTCAGGCTCAGCGTACTGGTTTAACTCTACAGGCAACAATTTTCTACATTACCCTTCCAGCTGCAGTGCTGCTCCATTCCATTATCACAATTTATCTCCTTTATGGGGTGCATCTTAATACCGAATAAAAATGTACGGCATCAGTTTTTAGAAAGATTCTCTTGAGCGGGGATAACCAAAGCAATTTATGTTACACAATATACACACATTTCATAGTCAATATTATTATTAGCACAGTAATGCAAGAAAATCAGTTACTTTTATTACTCTTGTGTAGGCATAAATCTAATCTGATCCAGATCTGATATCAGGATCAGATTAGGGACCTGTTTACACCCATTTTAAAGGATCATAAGAACTTATACCTATGAGATTACATTGTTTGTATTAAACCTTCGGTCAATTTTTGGCGTGGCCACAGCAAAGAACTGATATCAGTCAGATACTGTAGAAAAGTAGTGATCATAGGTGTGCTGTGGTGGCACAGGGGTTAAGCACGCAGGTTCGATTCCCGGCCTTGGCGACCTTTGCTGCATGTCTTCCCCCTTCTCTCATTACCCACTTTCCTGTCAATTAACTATCAAATAAAGGCCACTAGAACCAAAAAAAATCTTTAAAAAAGTAGTGATCAGAGCTGAAAGGTGTCTGAGCAAAATTCTCATTTCGATTCGAATCCGTTTCTAAGCTTTCTCTTCCTGTCTCAAACTGCCAATGGAGAGTAGATGTCTATTAGCGTAAAGCTGCGATCTGGTACAACATATGTAATGGTGACGTTTATGTTGACGTTGCACATTGTCCTTTTTGTAAATAGCCCTATTTCAAAGATGGCTTACAAACCTGACTTAGTTCTACCAGTTCTGTCTGAAGGAATGGCCCAAAAGTTTTGAAAATACTAACAGGCATAAAAAAGGAAAAGTTCATACAGGGAGGAAAACAGGTGTCTTTACACAACATGTAACCTTTGTCTGGTTTTGAATGAGTGTTATTTTAGCTATAAAATGTCTACATTTGTCTATACTAGCTCTCAGAATTATTACTTTTGTTTTTCTTAACTTTAATTCACTATAATTCCGTAGATTTATTTTGTTACTAGTGGCAACAAGTAGTCAATGGTTGCAGTGATAATAGTAAACACAGATATGACTCTTTAATGGATCATCTATATATGATAAAACATAACGCCGATTAAGGGTCTTCCTCAAAATGACCCAAATCCACATCTTCCTGTATGACTGAAAAGCCTTTATGTTCAGTAGTAACATTCATACTAATATAGATGGCTCCAGCTGCTCAATAAGCCCTGAGGAAAGGTCAAGTCAAGACAAAGCTCTTCAAAGATTTGGGAATATCCTAGGAACTTTGAATTAAATCACTCCGTAAGGCAACATTTAAAAAAAACTTTTAGCTGAAAGAATCATAGCTTGAAGCTTAACATTTCCACTGGAACACACTGTCTGTGTCTGTAATCCCTGTTTTTCCAACAACAGCTTCCCTATGAGACCAATTACTTCAACAGAAAATCACATATTTTTCTGTTTTTGTTTTTTAAGCAGCTGACTCCCTTTTTTTTTTTTTTTTTTTTTTTTTTTTTTTTTTGCTAGAAATTCCTTTCTGGGTCATTCCTGCTCTTGGATTCAAAGGCTGAGTTGAACCTTAATGGAAAGAGAATCATCTTAATCCTGGGTCTGCATTCAGGTAAAAGTTTACACCTCATTGCACTGACAGCTTGACTGACGGGCATCAGTTGGTGTTAACTCGTGTGAGAAAATGAGAAAGTGACAGAGTTTATGAGCCATTTATCATGTAGATAACAGAGAGAGAGAAGGAGAGAGCGAAAGGTAGAGATGGTAACGGCTGCCTCTGGTCAGCAGCAACAGAACGATCGATTGTCAAACTGCTCTTTCCCACACACACACACACACACACACATCGGCCAAGAAAGCACAACAGCTGCACTCCAGACAAAATAGTGGCGACACGTAGCCATCTTTCTAATCCCTCTAAGCAGAGAGAGAATGGTGGCTATTGTGTCGGTACGTGCAGGCATTCCTCTTAGTTTTAATGTCTGATTTCAACACGGCATGAAAACTGTCATTTGTGCACATCTGGGCCTGACTGAAATTTCATCTACCGACGTGGCAAATATGAGACACATCCCGTCCTGACCACCCAGCTCACTCCGTCTCATCCAAACTACAAAAACACCCGCCCCACCACCAACACCACCACCTACCCTCTTACTGCCCTCATCGTCCCTGCCACTCATAATCACACTCTTATAAAGCTCGAGCCAGCAGGAAATCACAGAAATATCTATGCAGGGAGAGGACAGGAAGAAAGACAGACTAACAGCTCACTGAGAAGCCGAGTTAGTGGGGCTGAGGGGGATATCTACGTCTGAGAAGCTGCCTCTGCTTATCTCCTGCTGCAAAAGCTTGTTCAAATATGCAAAGGGTGACAACTTGGGTGATACAGAGTGAAGAAATCTAGAGATGCATCTGAATCCAAGTGTGTCATCAACGCTCCTTGAGGGAAGTTCACAGCACTGGAAATAGGCTGGCTGTACAAATAGAAAGTTTATTTTGGTTTCTGAATACTACATTTAAGCCTGTTGCGATAAACAATAAATCAATTAATCGCATGATAAATGAAAATTATCGACCTCATTTTAATTTATCGGCTTTATCGTTTCTTCCTGCCTTTTTCTCTTCCTATTGATGACAGATGAAAAAAGGCTCAACTTTGGTGCTTTCCACTGATCCCTCCCTTCTTCGTGTCATTAGCGTAAGAGAGGAGTGAACTATGTGCCCGTCCTCTCTATCCAAGTTTAGCGATTATTGATGGCAGTATAGTATACAGACTTCATAATCTGTACTTTTTTGGTTGAATGTAGTTTTTATTTCCACTTTGCTTTTATGTTGGTGGTTGAATGTAGTTTTTATTTCCACTTTGCTTTTATGTTGTGTTTAGTTTGTCAGGCCAAACAGAAAGCAAGCGCCAGCTGGCTGCGCTGCTGTACAAAAAACCATGCATTTTTTTATTAACAGAGTCTGAGAGTCCATTTTATTTTTGTTTTTGGTTGTTTTGTTTATTTTGTTTACCAGTTCCAGTGTTAAGTGTTTTTTTTAGAAAATAAAGTGTTTTTCTTTTTTTGGGCAGGATGTGCTTGCATTATTATATCATTACGTTTGGATCAAATTAAAACAGTCTTCAAACAATATTATCGTTTATCGCAATAATTTTTGAGGCTATTAATCGCTCAGCAAAATTTGTTATCGTGACAGGCCTATTTGTTTATTTTATAAAAAAAGAGAATTATCTAGAAATGCACCAATTAATCAAGAAGACAAAGAAGAGCCTGAAATTGAATAAATACAGCTTTTCTCACTCACAAATCCATCAAAACTAGAAATTCCGACCAGTTTTTGTCAATCAGCAACAACCAACAACATGTTCTGTGATGCACCGTTTTCTAGGTCAACAACAATCAGATGTTATTGACATATACTTCTTTACAAAAAACTGGGATAGCACAATTTCTGCATTTTCTTACTGTCAGCATTACTTCAACTGACAAGATCCACTGAGAGTACTGAAACAAGCATTTTAAAAAAAGCACTCATTCAAATAGTACACACATATTTTAACCTACTTTCTGACCTTCCATCTTTACCAAAACTTCTTTTGTAAAAACCTCACTTATTTTCACTCCTGGTAAACGTTTAAGTGGTTTTTGTTGGTTGAGATGGTGGGGAAAGGTGGGCTTTGCAGCATAATCTACTACTACCACTATTTAACAAGGTTGGACCATAAACAGAGAGTGATCTTTGACCATTGCTCTTTGCCGTCTCCTCTTACACTGGACACTGAAATGGCACCGTTGAATGAGTGTCTTTTGAACCGTCTCTCTGTTGATTTGCACCAGATTCCAGTTGAAACACCAAGTGACGACCCATTTCCAGTCACTTAGTAAAATCCTTCAGGTTATTACTCACAACGTCCCATTTTCAGAATTAATAAGATCAACGCCCGTCGAGCCATCGTGGGGTAAACAAGCCCAGAGAATCATGTGTTCTCCATCACACTCGACACTGGGTCCGAGGTGGCTTCTCCACAGAATTTATTATGTTTTCATGCCACCACCTCCTGGGGAGTTTGTTGCTGAAAAGCTCAATCTTCCCTTTTCCAGGCATGCTTCCCTAATAATGGGTTGTGAGGCAGCATCTACTAGTAGCTGTGAAACTTTGTGATCCCAAGATGCCTTTGCTGCAATTCTCTGAGAATGTTTAGAGATTTCTTACCTGCTT
>NW_015113950.1:35092-42412 GCF_001443285.1 Poecilia latipinna | reverse complement strand
AATGTAGTTTTTATTTCCACTTTGCTTTTATGTTGGTGGTTGAATGTAGTTTTTATTTCCACTTTGCTTTTATGTTGGTGGTTGAATGTAGTTTTTATTTCCACTTTGCTTTTATGTTGTGTTTAGTTTGTCAGGCCAAACAGAAAGCAAGCGCCAGCTGGCTGCGCTGCTGTACAAAAAACCATGCATTTTTTTATTAACAGAGTCTGAGAGTCCATTTTATTTTTGTTTTTGGTTGTTTTGTTTATTTTGTTTACCAGTTCCAGTGTTAAGTGTTTTTTTTAGAAAATAAAGTGTTTTTCTTTTTTTGGGCAGGATGTGCTTGCATTATTATATCATTACGTTTGGATCAAATTAAAACAGTCTTCAAACAATATTATCGTTTATCGCAATAATTTTTGAGGCTATTAATCGCTCAGCAAAATTTGTTATCGTGACAGGCCTATTTGTTTATTTTATAAAAAAAGAGAATTATCTAGAAATGCACCAATTAATCAAGAAGACAAAGAAGAGCCTGAAATTGAATAAATACAGCTTTTCTCACTCACAAATCCATCAAAACTAGAAATTCCGACCAGTTTTTGTCAATCAGCAACAACCAACAACATGTTCTGTGATGCACCGTTTTCTAGGTCAACAACAATCAGATGTTATTGACATATACTTCTTTACAAAAAACTGGGATAGCACAATTTCTGCATTTTCTTACTGTCAGCATTACTTCAACTGACAAGATCCACTGAGAGTACTGAAACAAGCATTTTAAAAAAAGCACTCATTCAAATAGTACACACATATTTTAACCTACTTTCTGACCTTCCATCTTTACCAAAACTTCTTTTGTAAAAACCTCACTTATTTTCACTCCTGGTAAACGTTTAAGTGGTTTTTGTTGGTTGAGATGGTGGGGAAAGGTGGGCTTTGCAGCATAATCTACTACTACCACTATTTAACAAGGTTGGACCATAAACAGAGAGTGATCTTTGACCATTGCTCTTTGCCGTCTCCTCTTACACTGGACACTGAAATGGCACCGTTGAATGAGTGTCTTTTGAACCGTCTCTCTGTTGATTTGCACCAGATTCCAGTTGAAACACCAAGTGACGACCCATTTCCAGTCACTTAGTAAAATCCTTCAGGTTATTACTCACAACGTCCCATTTTCAGAATTAATAAGATCAACGCCCGTCGAGCCATCGTGGGGTAAACAAGCCCAGAGAATCATGTGTTCTCCATCACACTCGACACTGGGTCCGAGGTGGCTTCTCCACAGAATTTATTATGTTTTCATGCCACCACCTCCTGGGGAGTTTGTTGCTGAAAAGCTCAATCTTCCCTTTTCCAGGCATGCTTCCCTAATAATGGGTTGTGAGGCAGCATCTACTAGTAGCTGTGAAACTTTGTGATCCCAAGATGCCTTTGCTGCAATTCTCTGAGAATGTTTAGAGATTTCTTACCTGCTTCCCCATCGTGCCCACTGTGCCTGGTGGCAAGAAAAACAGAGGTTTTCTTCCACCCTTGTGACCACAGGCTAAAAGAAATTGACCTCTGTGTCATTTTTATACCCCAGAAAAACAGAAAGTCATGAATTTCTGATTAGATGGTGCTGAAGCCTCTGATCCACTTTTAAAAAAATTAAGTATAAATCAAAAGAAATCATCGAAATGCGTACGTTATATAAGAAAACATTTAACTACAAAATAAAAAAAATATATATATTAAAAAATAATGGTTGGATTTTTCCCCCCGCCCCCACAGAGATTATGCTGCTGTAGAAAAACGTTTAATTTCTTTTCACACATCTTTACCAGGTGTGACAAAAACTGTAGCTAGCAGGTTAAATGTTAATTGTTTTACTCCTTCTGTTTTAAACAGACATATTTTTTAAAACAGAAGAAGTAAAAGTACACAAAGTCAGCAATCTATGTCTGCCAGAGGCTTAAATATTAGTACTCCTTAAGGTGCAACAACTAACAGAATAAGCAGCCATGAATCTTCTGAGGCTATTAAACCATCACCCAACAAATCACGCCTCTGTGTGCTGAGGGGGAAATGGGGGGCGCAGCCTCTTAAATTTCCTGCCATGCATAAAAGCAAAGCAGTTGGGAATCACAGAAGCAAAGGAAAGGTAATTATTTACTTTGAGCTTAGTCATTGTGGGCCTCGGACCGCCGACGAAATGAAGGTTTGGGGTCACCTCCTGACCCTCTGTAGGCAGCAGGTCATCACGGTTCTCCTGTTGTGGTGGCCCAAAGAGGCTGGGTGTTGGAACCTGGACTTCGGACAGAACGAGCCCACAGTCCTCGGCTGCTCGAAGGACCCCGGGTACTTCCTGAACGCGACCGTACCAGCGCAGGAGACGGGGGAGATGATGCAGAGTGCTCGGTGCGTGGGCTTGGAGCGAACACTATTAAAGAGGGGAAGAAAAGGGGAGATATCGATTTAGTGAATTGACTGCTGTGTCATGTCTATCGAAGCGAGAGGTGAAGTTCCACAAAAAAAGTCACTCATCACGTTTCTGTACAGACAAACACACTCCAGGGGCTGGCAGGAGAAGCAGGAAAACAGAGTTGGCAGCTGGTGGGGGGGAGGGGGGTAGTGGGGGTGAAGACACAAACTGGGCGAGACATGATAACAGAAGCTGCATTTGACTGCGTGCGACAGAAAGACGACACGCAGAACGGAGGACGAGTGAGAAGGAGTCACTGGGAGCCGTGCGCGGCGTGGACAGAGTCGTTAAAGGGAGACATGCTACGCTGAGTGTGAAACTGGAAACCAGTGGAGCGCAGCTGACTGCTAAAAGCCTCGATGTGAGGACTTCAGCTCCTTCCCACAGTGGACAGATAGTTGGAGACAGCTGACATGTGAAACAAAGGTTCGGACTCGGGGTTTCTGCTCGACAGGACGACGTCCACGATTAATAATTTACCCGTCCTGTTTCGAAGCTGTGTGTCAAAATAGCTTAATAGTTGAACAAATACATTAATTTAAACTCATTTTTTTGTATGTCAAAATAATTAATCAGAGGTTTAGCAGAAACCTAGACTGATTTTTTTTTTATTTATTTTTTTAACCTACATCTAAAACATTACACAGCGTAAACACTGAACATCAACCAAACAGTAAATTTTCACTGTGAAACAAAGTGGTGGAGTCATCATACTGTGGGAAATGTTTTTTTTTTTTTTTTTTCCCCATCACAGACAAGAAAGCCAGTCATATCCCTGGGGTGGAGGTTCTACTTCACTGTTCCAAATATACAGCTAGAGTTCAAAGGAAAGTTAAGATGAAAGTAAATTCCTGTGTTAGAGTGGTGCAGAATCTGAGGTATGACTTGGAAAACATTTATGCTAATAGTGACTCACTGAGGCTGAGCTGTTTTGCAAAGAATGGAAAAAAAATATTTTGTCTCTAGATGAGCAAGGATGGATGAGACACACCCAAAAGACATGCAGTTGTGATAAGAGGTCAGTGTAATTCTAAAATGGGCTGAATGCAAATGCAAGCAACACTTTTAAAACTTTTATTTACAGTAGATCTTTTTTTCCCCAAAAAAAAACACACGCACCCTTTTTCTTTCCACTTCTCAGCTGTGTGGCCCTGTGTTGCCATTTTATTTAAAAATCCAATAAAATATCTTGAAGTTTGTGTTTGACAAAGTGTGGAAAGTTTCACATGTTAGATTTTGCACTTCACAATCATAACATAATGAAAATCAGAGCTTATTAAATAACTTGAGGTTTTAATCAAAGCATTCTCAATTGCACACAATCTCCGGAAAACATTTAATTGCCAAACTGTTACTGATTAATTGCAATGTTAATAATGAGCACTAATTGTTAATTGCTGATTATTAAAAAAAAAAATTATAATTCCAAATGTTTTTGTTTTTTTTTCCACTTCATTTTTCTTCATCATAATTTGACCAGCATGCTTTGTGAGCTTTCAGATCTTAGTTACTAAATCTATCAATCAAATGTCCGCATCAAGTGCAGTGAAACCCTGACCGGCCAAAAATACAGGCATAAAAAAATGTCCATGCATGGCACAGAAAATATAATATGCTATCTAATATTGCATCCTACCCTTCATGATTGCAATATTGCATACAATAATATGATTTGATATATTGTGAAGCTCCACTACATAAAACTTGCCTGTGTGAACCTGGTCAAAATTTTGTGCATGCCACTCAGGTCTACGGTTAAAAATAATAAATAAATAAATAAACCTTAGTTTCTGTTACTTTAAATGCAAATTGTAAAAAGAGATCATTTTGAGTAATGAATATTCTGCATTTATGAGCTTCAGCTCTTGAAGTTCTGATTGAGTTTGAAGTTTTCAGGCCAGCATAAGACCCTGCCATGATGATCTGTCAGAGAGAGAAACACGCTCTCAGATGAAATGCATGTCAGCCTGCTGCATTTCAATAGAATCCCTCCCATATAGTGTTATCAGTTTCTGCCAGGTGGCCCAGGACCACCTGTGAGAGCCAAAATGTGCCAGGTCTGATGCAGCGAGTCTCCTTGATTTGACTTTCTGCCTGAATGCGTTTGAAAGGAGGCTGCTCACCATGACCGGAGTGTCGGAAGCCAGACGTCGGACATTATTTCACAAGTCATCATCATAAAGATGTCAGCGACACGGTGAATATGCATGCAACTGGAATTGTGTGGCACGGATGGTGGAAAAACGTGTGTGATGACACGAGTTCTGGATGGCAGCAATTAATGTCTTGTGGCACAATGTCGCAGACAATGGTGTGTGTGTGAATGGGCAAATGAGAAACAGATTGTAAAAGCACTTAAACTCCTATTAGTGTGGATTATTTGCCCACATAACAGGTGCTGTGCGAATACAAACTGTTATTAAACAAAGTGCGTCATTATATCAAAAGTACTTGGCTAATTGCAGTAAAAATAGCATGAAATTAACTTCTGGCATGTGTTTGTTGAAATAAAAAAAGTGCAATTATCCAAGATAAACAGCAGAAATAAGGCAATTATTAAGAACAAATCATTGCTCAAAGTGGTAATAAATCCTTCTTTATATCATCACGCCAGAAGGCCTTACCAGATAGTGATGAATGCAGGGCAGCAGCACGACATCAGTCAGAGTGAAGTAAAGTCCCTCAGCAAACACATGCTCCAGTTCAGGCAGATCCGTCGTCTTCACTTTCCTGATCTCAGAGTTCTCTCTAGTGGTCCCTGCCGGAACTGAATCCACTGCCAGTTTGGCCAGAGCCGCCCTGAGCTCGAGCCCTTCAAGTTCGGGTTTCCCCTCGCCTTCAGGCGCGCCGTTCTTTTGCCTTTGCCTCTGCTCTTGGAGCTTCTGTCTCCGGATTTTGTCGTCGTTGTGTACTTTGACGGGCTCGGCGAGTCGTCGCTCGAGGGTAACAATAGCAGGAGGCAGCAGCTGGGCCTGTCCCGTGGGCTTCTGGAGGTGTTCCTCGACTGCAGAGGGGATGCCCAGTTCGCACAGTCTGGTCCATTTGCTCACCTGATAGCGATGAAAGAGGAGATCAGATGATAAGAATTCTCCTTAAAATAATAATAATTTAAAAAAAAAAAACCTTGGGAATTAATAGGAGCTGTCTAAGCTTAAGATTTGTTTTAAAATATGCACTTCTCACAAAATCTTAAGGACATTTTGCTTTCAGGTGAAATTTAAGGATGATCTAAAATGTTCACGCTAATGTGTTTCATCATGAAAGTAGGGCCTTTAAGTAAATGGAGCAAAAGCCAGCAGCAGTGCTGGTTATGCTACAACAACAAAAAAATCTCTGTAACATGTCATGTGCCCTTCAACATCAATTACACCTTGACAACGCCTCGCACTGTTCACAAGTGGACTTATTGTATGCTGAGGAATGGCGTCCCACTCTTCTTGAAGGGTGCCCCTCAGGTCATTGAGATTCTGAGGTGCAGAACTGTGACTCAGCTGATCCAAGAGGTTGTCTATGAAATTCAGGTCTGGAGAGAGTTCAGGTTACTTTATTCAAGGTACTTCAATCAGCAATTCCCTAATGATGTGACCTCAACGAGCTGGAGTGTCTTGTTGTCCACCAAGATGGACACTAGTTTTGTTTTGTTCATGCAGGGGTAAAATAACTGGATTGGTGACATTTTTCAGGTAGTATGGGTACTGTACAATTCACAATAGTGTAGGACAGATCTTTATTGACTAAATACATCTGCCCACACTGTATCACCACCAGCACTAAGAGATGATGGTGTGATGGCTCAAGAACAGCGTTCAGAAACAAACCAGTCAGCAGTTTCTGCACGATCCTGCTAATCTAATCAACCATTCATTTGATTCAGGTGTTTTGGACCGGGGAAGCATAAATGGGTGTTTCACCTGCACAATCCTTTTGAGTTCCATTTTGAATAAAACCACAGTCACTGACATAGATGTGATCCGTGTCAAGCACTTTATCCGGGTGAAATTGTGATGCGTTTCCAACTAACCTCTGCACAAGCTTTCAGACATGTTTTTTTAAACCCCAGCAGCTCCTGCACATCCTTCCTGGAGGGGTCAGCCTCGATGGTTCTGATGATGATGTGCCTAAGGACCACCGCCAGCCCAGCCCGGCAGAGCCGCCCGCTCTCATCCACGGCAGCCGGGAGACGGCAACCCTTCACCAGCCGCGGGAGACCCTCCGGGGAGAGGAAGTCGTCGCACACACTCAGAGACTCTGGGAGGTGAAACCTCTGGGATTCAGGGAAACGTTTGTTGTTGCTGTCTCTGCGAACCAGGAAGACTTTGAAAGACTTGGACTCGCAGTAAGACAGGAGGAACAGGACGATGGAGGTGTGCAGGGGCAGACGCGGCTCCTCGTTATGGGAACAGACTTCTAAATAGAGGCAGGGATGCAGTTGCTCTGCTTCAGAGTGTTTCATTTTAAATGGAGTCAATGCTGTGGAGTAGAACGAAAGATATTTGTTTTGCTTACAGATCACAACACTTATGCGCCAAAATCCTAACTTCAACCCGTTACATCAAAAATAAAAAATAAATAAAAAA
The DNA here is from genome assembly GCF_001443285.1 of Poecilia latipinna. NCBI lineage: Eukaryota > Metazoa > Chordata > Actinopteri > Cyprinodontiformes > Poeciliidae > Poecilia > Poecilia latipinna. The sequence goes on along the minus strand of NW_015113950.1, from coordinate 35,386 downwards.
TACTCACAAACACTAGTTACACATGGATCCTTAACGTTCACAACAGAGCTTCTTCTTCTTCTGCATAAGGCTAACATGACGCCACAGTGCCCTCTGCTGTGAATAGTGGCAACAACAATAAACTCTCTTTACCTAAACTTCCCATAGAAAATCTATGGAGTATTTTCTAGCAGAAGATTCTTTTTCAAAAGAATGTTCATTTTTCCTGAAAAATTTAATTTCGGATTTTCATCAGCTAACTTAAAAGTGAACGACCTAAATATAAAACAGATATGTGTGCACTATCACTTTTAC
>NW_015113950.1:0-30719 GCF_001443285.1 Poecilia latipinna | reverse complement strand
CTTTGATAAGAATGACTATATATGTAGGATAGGCGGCTACAGAGTATCTTGGTTTACATTTTTGGTTGGTGGTGTGCCGCGTGATTTTTTCAATTAAAAAAGTGTACCTTGGCTCAAAAGAGGTTGAAAAACACTGGTTTAAGTAATAAAGTAAGAACATTTCTGCAGCGGCATGCACCAGCTTTTTTTTTTCTTTTTTTTTCATATCGTTCCGTTTATGTCTATTCCGGACTTATTAAGCGGTTGCACCAAAACGGCTTCTGTCGGACGTGTTGCTCAATCTTCCGTTGTTCGGAAACCGAAAATATTCTGATATCGTTAAAGAGAACCACAACAGTCTCAGGTAAGGCTGTTTAAAAGATAACTACACTGAGCTCACAACGGCTTTTATAAATGTCGTTTTTATTGTGAAGGTAACTTTAGCTCCGCACTGCTGCCACAGTACCACAGCTCCTTTCAGTGTTACACAGCCATCAGAATTGGTGGAAACAAAGATCTGCCCGAGTTTCGGCAGTTAAAATCCTTAGCATGAAACATGAGGCATCGGTACTGCTATATTACAGTGATATGACGTGGTGGTTAATGTGTGTCTGAGGAAGTACTTGAAATGCCTAGTTCTCGCACAACTTGTTTCCTCTCATTTGTTCTTCAATCTTTTTTATAAATGGGAAGTTTTTCTAATTTAAATTGCAAAATATGCTCCGTTAGGCGCGGAAAACTCGTGGCCAAGTATTCCGGACGAGAAAAGGCTCTCTTTCAAAAATATTAATATATTAGTCTCCATTAAAAACAACGCTCAAAATGGATACAGTATAGATACTGTGCATTGCAGGTCACACAATTTGAAAAGCGTGTTTTGCATTGCTATTCACCCTCTCCCGTATAAAAACACTGTAGAACCAACTTTCCCCGCAGTTGTACCTACAAAGCTACGCACATCTAGAAGTTGAAATGTTTGTCCATTCTTCTAAAGATGAGTGCACTCTCGATAATATTTCGAAAACCTCCTTGGAAGCTAAAGTGGGCAAATACGAACCCCACTGTTTCATATGCAGCACCACAGTAGAGCCTATCAGCAATTAAAAGTGGAAAAAAATGGTAAAGAAATGTCAGTTTAAGTTCCTTTGAGAGACGTGATAACTGTGCAGAGTATTCTTCATGCCATTTTAAGGTGGCATTTCCTCCAAGTTGAAAGTCTTACATAGTTTTTTCTTTCAGGATTGCCATGTATTTAGCTCTATCCATCTTCCCATCAGCTCTGAACAGTTTCACACTGACCCTGCTGAACAAAGCACCTTGTTTTATTGCAGGGAGGATATGTGATCAGGATGGGGTACGGACCACACGCTTTCAATTTTAGTCTCCTCTTGCTTGCTGCAGTGACTTTCTTTACTTCCTCCTACCAGAGAGGCCATAATTGAGGACACAATAATGAAGTGCCCAAGCCCGAGTCCTTGTGAGAACTTCTATCCGGTGTATCCCTGCTCCAACACACCTGAATCAAATGAATGCTCATTACCAGGCCTCTGCAGTGCTGCATGACATGCTGAGGGAATTCAGACATTTGATTCAGGTATGTTGGAGAACAGTTGCATGGATGGTTGCTCTCAAGGACTTGAACTTGGGTGCCTCCTGGAATAATTGATAATGATAACTGGAATAATTGGTTGTGCTGCATTTCATTTAGGTGTGTCTGAGCTAAAGAGAGTGAATAGAAATGCATGCCACGCATTCGATTTTTATTTGTTAATGTTTGGATTTCTTGCCCTTTAACATTATTATAAATAAATTAAAGCCCATGTATTTCATGTAGATGATCTTAAGTAGACTAGTAACTGAACTGCCATGTAAATTGTTGTCTGAAATGTTTTTCAGGCCTCTAATGCGGGATGATTTCCACATTACCTGAATTTCAATAATCCATATTAATGTTCATTAGCAGATGTGTGCTTTAGAAATTAACTAATCATTAAACACTTTTTGCATCCCCAGATAGAAAAAGTTGTTTCAGTTTTAATGCCGTGCCTGTTACAGCTCGTCATTCCAGTCGCCATCTCTTTGTTCTGGTAGAGAGATGTCGGAGTGCTGGACAGTGGGAACCGCCCTGCTGCACAGCACTGTGAACGTTTTCAAACTGAAAGCTGACAATGTTTCCCGCTTTGCAGCCATGTCTGGGTCTGTCAGCTTGGAGCTGGATCCGCTCTTTCTAAAGGGACTGAGCTACCTGCACTCGAAGAGCAAAGATTCGGCCGAGAAGCTCAAAGCTCTGCTCGACGAGTCCCTCGCAAGAGGAAGCGACTCGTCCTACCGGTCCTTGCAGAAAGTAAGGAATATGTCTAGAAAGTCTGTATTTGCATCCTTATGTTCTCTTTGCGTTTCATAAGTTATGCATTGTGTTCACAGCTAAGCTCTAGTGTTTTCTGTGGTTTAATCCTCAGGAGGCCGAGGTGTCAAAGGTGTCCGTGTCCAAGCTGAGCTTGAGTAAACAAGATTCCAAGTCATCAGGTTCGTCTTCCAACAGCAGCAGCGGAAGCAGCAAATCCAGCTCTGAGAAGAGCAAGAAAGATGTGGAGAAAAGGCAGTCGGAAAAGGTACGAAGGGGAATTTTTTTTTCACAGCGATCCAAGGTTCAAAGCTTCAGAGCCTTTCACTTAACCAGCATTCAGAAGCTCCGCACTACAGCAATGCCATCACGGTTGTGATGTAAGCGGTTTCTCCAGCGGTACTATGAATGCTGGGAGGTTCGGTTTAGTCAGCCCTTCTTTCTCAGGGTTTGTCTGAAACTTAGGGAGAGCTGTGTGGTGCAATCAGTTTTCATATGGTTCGCTCAGACTATTGACGTGGAATAAAGAACTGAGTAAACGGAAAGAAACAAAATAAGTCCCTACTGGAATATCAATCGATTACTATCACAAAATTATTTCTAAGAATAAATGTCAAATAACTGAACAAAGACTTTACTATCTGTTTATGTATTTAATAAGGAGGATACTTATGCCACATGTAGCACTTTAAACCACAGTCTTGCCTTCAGCGACTGAAAAGCAGTACGACGTTTGCCAATAAGCTACATCAGAGTGTTGGGTGACGCTCGGTGTCATCTGCGCTTTGGTTGTAGATATAGTTTTACCCTTGTTAATAAAAAAAGGAAAGTAAAACAGAGCTTACAATTAATTGTCAGGGGATCTCTATTTAAATCTTTGCAACACCGGACTGGAAAAGCACCTTCAGTCTGAAAGGGAGCTTCTAAGCCTTCCTGCAGCCCAATTTAAGATGTTAATGTCAACCAAGTGTTCCTTCTATTATTATTATTATTATTATTATTATTGTAGATTCAAGTTGTCCTGGCAAAAAGTAGAAAGTTATGATACAAGGAAAATTTTATTTTATTTTCTCCAACTTTTTTTAAGGAGAGAACAAAGACAGCCTTCCATGTCATCTAAAGACTTCAGAGTCTGGATGTGTCCAGCTCTGAATGAAAGCTGGTGACTTTGGGATTACCTTTACTCTTCACTCTCTAGCAGTTTTTGTCAACGATGTTCCAGTTTAGATTAGTCATCCATAAATAAATGCGTCCTTTTGGAAGTGCTATGTTATAATGACACTGTGAAGTTTTGAGGGGGAATAGTGCCTGTTTAAGTCGCCTGACAAGCACAAAAGTCAGATTTGATTGTGAACTTAAAATCTTTGTCTTGTTTTCTGTAAAGCAGGTCAGGGTTGACCTCAGTGAAGTGGACCCCCCGAAAAAACCTCGCCTGGAGAAACAGGAGAATCGCTCTTCTCCCATCACCGTTCAGACGAGCAAAGACCTGCTGCCAAACATCAGTGACTACGACGAGACTAATGCTGATGACTTTGCCATGGAGATGGGTCTGGCTTGTGTGGTTTGCAGGTACATTTTAATCCTCTTGTTTTTTTTTTTTTTTTTTTTTTTTTTATGGCGGATATGACAACTCTTGATTTGATGTTTTGAGGACAGTATTACTGCCTCGTCAATATTACCATCGCATTTTAACTTGTTGTGTTTTTAATGTCAATCAGACAAATGACTGTAACCATGGGAAACCAGCTAGTGGAGTGCCAGGAGTGTCATAATCTCTATCACCAAGAGTGTCATAGACCTCAAGTGACGGATAAAGAAGTTAACGACCCCCGGCTCGTGTGGTACTGCGCTCGCTGCACCAGGCAAATGAAACGGATGGTGAGGAAAATGAGCTGCTCCGTTGTTTCAGTTCGTCGTTATGTTATCGGTATGTGCTGCACCGGTGCCAGATGAACATCTTTATTGTTGTTTAGGCCCAGAAACCTCCACAGAAACCTTCCCCTGCGTCTGCCTCATCCACACCTGTTGTAAAGGATACTGTGGTGAAGAAGACTGACCTCAAGCTAAAAACCGACACGACCAGCACCTTCCAAGCTTTCAAAAGAACAGAAGTGAAGGTATGTGGGGCCGTACAAGCTTGTGCCAAACGCTTCCTGTGTTGATTTTGCTTTATCATTTAGATCATTATCCTAATAAATGGATTTTCTCAGGGTCCACCACCAGATTTTATTTGTCTAATATATACAACAAAGTCCCCTGACCATTAGAAGAGAAACATCCCACTCCATCATTCATCCTTCAGTGTGCTTAACATTGGGCTTTGGGTGCAAAGTGGAGTGTTTGCATTTTTTTTTTATTGCTGAAAAGCTCAACCTTGCTCATATTTGACCAGATCCACTGATCCTGTTAAAGTCAATTCCAGAACTGTTCTGCATCTTTTTGTGTCCTTGCTTCAACAAACCTGAATCAAATAGCTGCATTACCTCCTGAGTGAATCACAATGAATCAAAACGTGAATGAAACTGCAACTCATTTCTATGTTGGCTGAAAGTTTTTGCAAAAAACGTCATCTTTTGAACAGATAAATCTTCTAATAGTTTAAGTTATTATTATTATTATTATTATTATTATCGCTGTTGTTAAATATTTATAAAATTATCTTGGCAATTTTTGTTTTATATCACACAATATAATGTTATTATTAATAGTGTTAATTTTATGTTCTCTCCATTTAGTGGTAACAATAATAAAATTAATTTAAATAATTAATAAAAAGAATACATAAATTGAATGAATAAATTAATTTTATTAGAATTTTTTTTTTTTTTTTTAAGTAATCATCATCAGTAGTTGTGGTTGCAGTATTAGTGTTAGTGGTTGTAGTAGTGGTTAGACTACATCTTTCACATCATTCATTTGGTAATTATTTCCAAAACAGCAATGCATCATGGGATGGGATGCAAATCAAATCCTATCAGATATCGCTCCCTAACAGTTGGACTCTTTGTTTTCTGTCGTTTCCTGCAGCCTCCGGCCACATCAGCCAACCCCACCAGCAGCAACTCCTCCTCCCCAGGCAGCGGTCTCACTGGCTGGGCTGCGTTCGGTGCCAAAACAAACCCGTCTGCTCCTGCCACTTCCAAACTTTCCTCCTCCGGCCCGAGCGGGAGCAGCAAGACTTTGACAGCTCCGTCCGGTCAGAAACCAGTGGGTTTGTCGGGACTAGCAGGAGCCAAATCGGGACTTGGTGCAAAGGTTACTGGGAGCAGCAATGGAAATGGCTCCAGCCAGGCAACTCTGAAGCCTCCCCCACCTCTAAATCTCGGTAAGCAGACACTTAGCCGCTCATCTAGCGGTGAGAGTCAAGGAAAAGGCTCTTCTTCGTCTGGAGCAGGCTCACCAAGCAGCTCACAGGCGGCGGCAGGGGGGAACGGAGGGAATAACGGAGGAGGTAATGGAAACAATGGGAACGGCTCAAAGGGCACACCGACTTCTCAGGAGTCCCAGCTTCATGCCATGAAACGCCTGCAGATCTTAAAGAAAAAAACGGCTCAAAAGAAACTGAAGAAATAAGTCAAGGTCCAGAGACATGAACCTTGAGGATAGAGGGTGACGCGAGGAAGCAGAACGAAAACATGTAGATTAGAGCATCGTGTTTGCACTTCAAGAGCTTCTGCACAAGGAGTCGCCATCATCCAGTCACATACTTGAACTTTACTGTGTGTTAACGCTGCTGGATTCTGCTGTGTGCCTCTTCTGTCCTAACAAAAGCGACCAGCGAGTAAAGTGTCACTTTTTAACAACCCGGTAAATAAATAATCTCTTCATGCAAACTGGCTATTTCTGTCACTTTTTAAAGGGTTTCTACACATTCAGGAAAACATTGTTTTGATTTTAGTATTTTTTTTTAAGTCTTGATATTTAGAGACAAAGAAAATATAAGACGGGGAAACTTTTCATTTCCAGGTTGTTTTTTTTTCTTCTGTTGTTGCTTTTATTGATCATGTCCTTCCTTCTTTACTCCTTTATATCCTGCCTTCATTTTGTCCTTTCTTTGTTTTCATCCCTTCCTTTCTTGATCGTGTCCTTTCTTCCTGACCTTCTGAAGTACTCCTAGTTCGTTTTTTTTATCTTTCCTTCATTGATTCATCTGTCCACGCTCCTCTTCCATTCTCATTTTCTCTCCGTCCTTCCTTGTGCCCTTCATTTGTACACCTTTCTTTTACTTCATTATCGAATCCTTGTATTCTTTCTCCCCATTGACCTTCCTTTTCTCGGTTATTGTTCCATCTCCTTCCTTCATTCATTCATTCCTCCATCAATCATCAATCCATCCATCCACTCACTGGCTCATAGATGTAAAACGTGTGGAAATGTGAGTCTAGAAAAATGTAGAAATTAGTTGTATTTATTAAATGTTTCAAAATTAAGAAAAAAAAATGAATTCTGCAAATCAAAACATTTTGAACAAATCATAAAAAATATTCTTCATAATTTTCTTCATTTATATAAATGATCTCTAAATCAAGTCATATATTACTTCATGGTCATATAACTTCAATATAAACACTGAGGTACAAAAGGTGCTCAGCAAAGTGAACTGCGGTTTCATCATTTTCATCCGAACCAAATGACAGGTTAAATACCAACGGTGAGCTCTCGCACTACATTCATATAAAGACAAAGCAGTTTTACATGGTGCCTGAAAACATTTACATCTAGAAAGTGCAGTTTCAGTACAAAGCAGAAATTCAACATGTTAACAGATCCGGGTTTTTTTTGGTTTTTTGGGGGGGAGTAGGGGGCAGGTAAAAAGGGGGTTGCAAAAAAAGACAAAAACTTTGTTCTTGATCGTTAACTAGTTCTGATCTTAAATGTTACCGCATACAGAGCTTTTTACATGTATTGGCACCACAAGTAGTCTATGTAACAAAAAGAAGTCTCAAGAATTGTGTTTTTGCAGCAATATCTGAAAGTTAAAATCAGTGAACCAACTTTTCATTTGAGTAAATTTATGATGTGGTGAATAAGTTTTATACTTTTAGAGAGTCATTGGCACCCCTAACAAATCGTTTAAACTGTAACTAAAGCTTTTTGATAAGTTGTAATTCACTTTTTTTAGATAATCAGGGTGTTCTAAATTTTAATTGGTAACCCCTGACTTTCTGTTTCTTGGACTGATGTGACTATAAGGACATTTTTATCTACTCTTCCAAATGGGTATCAAGAGAACATGCCATGCAAGTAAGCTGAATATGTGTTGGAGATTATAACAATATAGCAAGCTGCCTAAACTTCGCTGTAAATCAAAGAGATGATAAAACACCTTAAAACTGGAAGTCTGACAACAAAAGGATAGACAAGGAACAACATTTATCTTTCCATCATCCACTGTGGAGAGGGTGATGGTGCAAAAATAAACTCCAAATCTTGCTCATTAGAGTGCTGGAGGAACCTGTGGTATGTTGGGGGTAATCAAGACCCCATAATAGGCATTCGTTTGAGCACTTTTAATGACATTTTTATCAGCAGTGCCAATAATTGTGGCAGGCTTTAAATGTAAAAAAAAAAAAAAAAAAAACTATTAAAAAAGTAGAAAGTTTTCTTACAAACAAGACAAATTAGCTCTTCTGATGCGACAAGGCAATAAACACGCTCTTGCAGTTACTTTTCTCGTGACTTTGGTATTAAACTCAAAATGGAGAAATATGTAACCTTGAACAATTACAAAATATTTGAATCCAAAATGTACGATATTTTACTTCAAAAATGTTGGGTATGACATCATAACCATTAATATTGCTTTCTTTTGGTCATTTTTACATTCTGGATTCATGCATATGACATTCTGCCAAGGTAGTTAGCAGGGACGTATCCCTTCTGTCCATTGGACTCAGCCAACCACCACTGCTTGTTTCCGCCCAGGTCACAGAACTGGAGTATGCGGACGTGCTGGTACTCCTGCAGGGACAGCTCCTGTTCACAGCGTGCTTGAAATGCATAGACGGCATAATACTGGGGAGACAAACATAGTCCAGGTGTTACTGAATGCAGCAAAGATCTTTGTTTGTGTGGATACGGTTTACTTTCTCACTTCCCATACATCTGGTGTATTTTTATTTTAAACCAGTAGGGGGCACTGTTTTTTTAGTTTTCTACGTCGACAAAGAAATTATTTCCACTGGTTAGTCTAAGGCTACCGATTATCTTTACTTTAAAACTTACAGTTTTTAAAAGAATACAATATTCTAACGTTACCGTAATGATTAAACAACTACAACAGAAACACCTGGGCAGCACCACACACCTGTTGGGTGTCACCATCCACCGACTCTCCCTGTTCTTCAGCGTTCTCCAGCTCTCCCTGCAGACCTGAGAGGGTTGAGCTGCTGTCTGTGGTGTTCAGGCTGCCACTGCGCATGCTGCCGCTGCTGCTGGGTGACACAAACAGGCTGAGGTCGTCAAAGTCCTCATATGTGATGACAGGCGCCTGCTGCTGCTCTTTGGCCTTCTGGTTCGCCCGCTGGGAGTCCCTCAGAGGGTTGTACTGCTTCAGGAACGTGGAGTAGACATAGCCTTTGTCACCTAATGGAGGCAGAGTAACATGACTTGTCATAATCCATGATTTTTGTGATTTGTTTTTGACACATTGGTATGATTTTTTTAAAATTTTTTTTATCCTCCTATCAGCTTGAAGACTTTATAGCAATCACTGCTCCCAGCTAACTCAGTAGGTGTTTACGTCCCTGCTGTTATTTGCACAGATCTCTCCATTCAAATAATATTACTGCTGACACTTGCACATCCTGTTACACCTGACTTTTCACACTGTTGCCCAATAAATGACATTTCAATTAGTGCATTATTAAATGAGTTGACGATTATTTCAATAATCGACTAACCACGATTAATCGTACATTTGACATTAAGGTTGTCAGCACCTCAGAGGCTGCAGAAGTTTTACTTGCACAATCCTAAACTCAGCTACGCGTTGTGTAAATATACGTCAGAGCTGCTACAAACAGAAAGTATAACAACAGCTTCCCACGAATGCTGCTTTTCCCAAAGGAAAATCCCAGGCCTGTAAAGAATGTAGCTACCTCTAAGAAATACTAATATGCAGAAAACGGGGAGCAACATAAGAAAAAAAAGTTCCTGTAATCTCACGTGACCCCCAGATCCCCAGAGGAAAGCGCTTTGTACTATAAGTGCAGAGGAGTTCAGTTTGTTCCAACCGGTTGCTGATATCTCAGCTGATTCTGGAAGACAAGCTATGGAGTTGGATCTGTTGTGAGGCAACCAGCTCTAGAGGCACCAGCAACCATGACACCACGCCAGCTCCTGGGACTAATTCTTGTGTGCTGACTCGTCAGAAAGTAAAGGAAGGAGTCTCAGTCATATATATAAAAAAAAAAAAAAAAAAAATGCATGGGCCTATGCCAACCACATACAGTTTTTTTTTTTTTTTCTAAACAAAGTCTCTGCTTTCTCTCTCATACACACAAACACACACACTTGCCTCCGTTGTGCACCAGCCAACGGCTGCTGCTGCCTAAAGGGTCTGTATCCTCCAACATGGCCACCAGCTCTCCCTCCAGCAGGCTGAGGTCCTGCTCCTGACAGCCATTGCACTTCCTCTTCAGCTGGTAGAGGCGGTTCGGCGGGTACTCCGCCAGCAGCCAGGCGCGCTGTTCCTCTGTTTGATGCTGCACCTCCTGCACCTGGAAGACAGAGCGGTACGGAGAAGTGTTGGTGTAAATATTTGCTGTGGGTATTTGCTGCGTGGCGCTACGTAACAGAGTTGTCAGTAATGAGGGAGAATTCATCCAGAGGAAGGAGTTTTAGACTATGGCTTCACACGTCTAAGCGCAAATCAAACTGCATAGGTAACTCAGATTGGGAGATTATTTATTAATGTGTATTTTGTACATTTTCTGGTGTGACGACAGAAAAAAAAAAAGAAAAGGTAAAGTTCTGAGATTTCGGCTTGAAAGTAGAAAAAAACCCTTCACGGGCAAACCTTTATTTGTCTCAAGTACCCAATCAGATGTGAGCAACATTGTGCAACCCTTCAAGTAAAAAAAAAAAAAAAACCTAAAAGTTATGATTATTTCTATGGTCTTACCACTGTCTTTTTGTCTCGTTGCCTCTCAAAGCTGACTTTTCTCTCCATTAACTTCTGAGCATTATCCTTCACAAATGTCAGATTGTTCAGCTCATCCATGATGCTGTTCTGCACTTCAGCCATGTTTGACAGAGGAGGCTTGAAAGTACAGAAAAACAAAAGTTAGATCAATTTCAAATGAACAAAACTACATATGCATATAAGCTGTGTGTGTGTGTGTGTGTGTGTGTGTGTGTGTGTGTGTGAGTGTGTGTGTGTGTGTGTGTGTGTGTGTGTGTGTGTGTGTGTGTGTGTGTGTGTGTGTGATTCTCACAGGCAGCTGGTGAACAGCCGGAGCTCCAACCAAAGCGCAACCCATCAGTCCTCTGAGCAGGGCCACCAGACACAGCACGCAGTTTGTCAGGATGGCATAAGCCGCCATGTTGAACCTCTGCAACTCGTCCACTAGCAAAGCATTGATGGCTTCATAGTCTCTCTTGGCAGGACCAGGAGGCGCGTCTGACGCTGGTGAGGAGGTGGGGGACAAGGTGGAGGTGGAGGAGGAGGATGACAAAGAGGAGGAGCGCTCCAGGCGGCAGCAGTAGTCCAGCAGCTTGTCGTATCTCTTCTGGATGAGCTTCTGCGGGGCGGTGAACATGCCCTGCAGAGAGGTGAGGGGCAGCAGAACCAACTCCTCCATTCGCTCTTTCTGAAGGAGAAGGGAAGGGAGAATCGTAGATGCACACAAGTTTGAAAGCTCACTCGGTGCAGTTTGTGAAGAGCTCGATGCTAAGCAGATATTTCCACCCATCCACAATCTTTGTGGGATTGCGAGGTGGGGGTGGGGGCTGGTGCCTATCTCCAGCACTCAACAGGAGAGAGGCGGGGTACACCCAGGACAGGCCACCAGTAAGCAGATATTTAAGTTAGTTAAATGTGCTTAAACTTAGCTAAGGTCTGAAAAAAAAAGCCTCAAACTGTCACCTAACATGGAAGAAAGCTGGTTACGATGTTCAAGAACAACACAAGAAACAACAAAGTTCAGACATCGAAAGCAACAGCAGACCAGAGTCACCGCCCACGGTGAAGCACTTTTTTTTTTTTTTTTCATTTTCTGAAGCAAATTTAAGATCAACTTTGAATGAGAAAAGCTCCTGCTTCAAAATCAACACATTCACTCTCAACTGAAAACTACAGCTGCCCACACAGACGAACCAAATGATTGACCTCATTTAGAGAACATCAGATGGACGGTTGGACTAGTGATGTTCAAACATGACAATGATGTCAACAAAGTAAAATCAAACCTGGTTTTGGCTTGAATAAATCAGGCAGGGACCAAATAACTTTAAATGAGCGTGACACATTATTTTAAGAACACTGGTCCAAATATCTACCCAGAATTTTTCCAGATTAGTTGAAATGTAAGTGGGGTTGGATTTTTTTTTTTTTTTTACCCTGTGTGGCTTTAATAAAATCCACAACAAATTTCAATGTTTTATTCCTTAAAAGTCAGACAAGGTTTTCAGTGTCTCACTAACTTTTATTCCACCATGGAAAAAAGAATGGTTCAAATAAAACATTGAAAAGCTCAACGTTGATGTGACTTTCATGCCCACGATGAATATATGTTCATCAAATCAATCAATCAATCAAATTTTATTTGTATAGCACATTTCAGCAGCAAGTCATTTTAAAGTGCTTTACATAATTTTAAACAGTGAGAAAGAAAAATAAAAAGAAAGTAATAAAAAGAAAAGATAAAATCATTCTGTTGGACTTCCTGTCCATTCAAGTTATATGATCTACTCAGATCTTCCATTTCTTAACACGGGTATTAGCCAGGCCCCGCAGCCTAACAGGACAAGGCCTCCAGCCTTGCAGCACCAGGCTCCGTCCGCCTGTTTCGCGAAAATTTTGCGCTAGGACTTTCGCTGTCCTACGCGGATTTTGTGCATTAATTGGTTACCTGTTAGTCTAGAATTTACAGGGTTTTATATACGCGCAATGACTCCCAGTCACTCGCAAATACATAGAAGGCATCAATTGCCATAGGCAACTGTAAACAGGTGGGTTTTAAGTTGAGATTTAAAGGCTCTCAGTGTTTCAGCTGTTTTACAGTTTTCTGGAAGTTTGTTCCAAATTTGTGGTGCATAGAAACTGAACTCTGCTTCTCCTCGTTTGGTTCTGGTTCTGGGGATGCAGAGCAGATCAGAACCAGAAGATCTGAGGGGTCTAGACGGTTGGTACAGCAATAACAGATCTTTAATGTATTGTGGTGCTAAACCATTCAGTGATTTATAAACTAACAACAGTATTTTAAAGTCTATTCTTTGAGCTACAAGGAGCCAGTGTAGGGGCTTTAAAACTGGTGTTATGTGCTCTATCTTCTTGGTTTTAGTGAGAACACGAGCAGCAGCATTCTGGATCAGCTGCAGCTGTTTGATTGATTTATTAGTCAGACCTGTGAAGACGCTGTTGCAGTAATCAATGCGGCTAAAGATAAACGCATGGATGAGTTTCTCTAGATCATGCTGAGACATTAGTCCTCTAATCCTGGAGATGTTCTTAGATGTTCTTAGATGTTCTCAGGTGATAGAAGGCCGACTTTGTGACTGTCTTAATATGGCTCTGAAGGTTCAGGTCAGAGGTCATCACTACTCCCAGGTTTCGGGCTGATCGCTGGTTTTCATTTGTAATAACTGAGGCTGTGCATTGATTCTAGTTCGCTCCTCTTTAGGTCCAAAGATAATAACTTCAGTTTGTTTCTGTTCAGCTGGAGAAAGTTTTGGCCCATCCACACATTTATCTGTTCTAAGCATCTATTCAGTGATTGGATGGGTTCAGAGTCACCTGGTGACATCGTGATGTAGAGCTGTGTATCATCCGCATAGTTATGGTAGCTAATCCTATTTCCTGCTATAACCTGAGCCAGCGGGAGCATATAAATATTGAAAAGAAGGGGTCCTAGGATTGAGCCTTGGGGTACCCCACATGTGACCTTTGACCTCTCTGATGAGAAGTTTCCAATTGAAACAAAGAAATTCCTGTTGCAAAAGTGCAGCAAAAGTTGTACTTACAAAGTACTTATAAGGATCTTTGCCATTCTTGTGTGACGAGCCATTTGTGTCTGCTTTGCTTGGATCCGTAATCATGTTTTCCATGTCCTTCACGTTCTGAGCGGCAACAGGCACCATCTCCTGCAGAGAAATGTGGAGGCTTTCAGGAAACTGACAGGATATTGAAGATTATTTATTTCTCCTCAAGTCTATCCCATTTTTTAGGTTTATTATGAGAACTGTACAAGCGGTCATATATATGTTTTATATATGTTATTTTTAAGTTTGGAGAAAATGCCCATCTTAAGAATTAATTTTTAACAAAATTACCAATATCACAGTTATGTGAATCCAGGCTAGTGAGAAAAAGAAACAGGCGTTCTTTTTGAACCCCAGCTAAACAAAAAAAAATTATTGAGTACAAATGAGACATTACTAAACTTTGTGTTTATTTCAAATGTATGTTCAGATAGATGATGGAGGCTGTGCCACAAGGGATTTTGTAATAACAATCCATTCCTAACATTGGATTACTTTCCCGTAGCATAAATGGACTCAGATTAAAAGGTGGAGTTTTCAGACTATGTTGCTGCAGCTTCAGTAAAAGAGTCGTTTTAGTAGCTTAAAGCCTTTTAGACATCTTCACTAACGGTGCCAGTACAGTAAGCATGGCTGAATCTTCAGCCTCTCAGTTCTCACCTGAGTATATTGCACATAACAGTTAACATTCTTGGCCAGTTGCCTCACAGCTTTCTCCAGACTCCTGAACAGTTTCTCTTCCTTGTCAAACACTTCATCTCTCACCTGCAGACACAGTCACAGTTAAGGGAATGCTCTGGTATGTTCGGCTCGTGAGCCCAACCACTGATCTGTTTCTACGTCTGCAGGGAGCGAAGGAGGAACAGCGTGTTGGTACCTGTGGTTCGACTCCAGTGAGAATCTTTAGATATCCCGCAAACCTGTCTCCTTTCTTCCGGAGGGAGTGGATGTTAATCTTGTTTAGCTTGCCCCTCAGCGTGCCTTCATCATTTTCTAACCTCTTGTACTTCATAACTAATGTTTGTAGGTATGGAAACAAAACAAAACAACAACAAAAAAGGCAGGCAGGGAATAAAAAACAAGTTTACACATTTATTGAATAGACTGATTAAGTAAACAATTTTTTTTTGGATGTGAATAAATTCATACCTATGTCTTTCCGTCTCCTGAACTCATTGATGTTAACGTTTATGATCTTGGCAGCGGTGAGCGCCTCCTGCAGGGGCAGGTAGTCAAAGTGGTCTTCAGGGGTGGCCTGCCAAAGTTCCCCCAGAAGCAACGGATACTTCATGATCCTCTGGACTGGTTTGATCAGCAGGGAGCCCATGTCCAACAAATTGGGTTTTCCTCTGTGGAAACACAAATTTGACTCAGTAAAGGATCAGAGAAAAAAAAAAAAAAAAAAAAAAAAAAAAGGGTGAGAAAATTTTTTTTTAAAAAAAAAAAAAAAAAACTCTACTTACTCTTGCTCATAGATTTTTCTGCAACAGAAAAAAAACAGTTACAGACTGAAGTTTAATTTTAAGGTTGTAGATCATAATAAAGTTATTTAGTGAATCTAGTAAAACTTACTTCAGTGCTAAGATACATGTAGTAAAATGCTGCTTTATCTGCTCCTCCTTCTCATAGGCCTTCAATGACATGTTGGCGTCGTCATGGTGGTAACAGTAAATCTTATATACATCTTCTAAAGCTGCCTTTGCCTGGATAAACACATCCCCTAAAGCAAACGAGAAAGAAAAAAAAAAAAGACCTTTGTTTTAGTCGCTAGCAGCCAACAATAAATGGAAGAAAAAAGAAAGAGTCAGGAACTGTGAAAGACGTACCTATGACGACTGCTTCTGGATCCGGGTCAGACAAGGCCGCGTGCATTCTGTGAAGGAGAGCTGCAGACACCTCACACACCGTCTCCATGTTGGTGAAAAGTCGGTCTACGTCAACAACCTGACAAAAAATATGGGAGGACATTGTGCTGATTAAGAACTGCGGCGTTATGCATAACAGTCAGCCTATTTGCATGTGCACAGCTTGGCCATCTGTATTTCAAACCATGTAAATTAATTTTCTTGATGTAATTAAAAAGCACTTTCTTCAAGAATACCTTTGCCAATTTAAATGTTAAAAACCAAAATAATTCAAGTTTTGACAATGCAAATAAGATATGTGACTGTATTTGTAATAAATTAAAGATGACCTAATTAAGCATTTTTAGATGATTTATATGAACAAAATCACTTTCTTTTTCAACTGAGCAAATATCTGCTTTCAGTAACACTGGAAGGGATTTAAACTTTGATTAACTGGAGGTGAATGTAAATCGGTTAACTGTTAAATTTGTAGACACATCGAAGCTAAGACTCCTCTACCTGCAACACTCGTAGAGGCTGGACGACTTCTCTGATGCACAGTTCCAAGTCGGTGAGGTAGTCCTTTTCGGTTTGCACAAGTTCTTTTATCACTTTCGCCCTGCGGCTCATCTTCCTGGACCGAATCTCCTCCACGTCCAGCACCGGAGAGGGGAGAGCTGACAGGTCATGAGGCATCAGTTTCTCTATGGGGACAAGGATCACGTAAAAATGAGTCCAAGTTAATTGATTTAATGTCAATTTGACTTGATATCATCACGGGGTGAAAAACTGGCAATGGGCTAAACAAAAAAAAAAAAAAAAAAAAAAGCCCAAGAGGTTTTTGAAATGCAACGTTGTGCTTTTGTTGCTATTTAAATTTTAAAAAATTATTGATTTTTTAAATTAATTTTTTTTTTCTGTAAGTTTTCTACCATCATCTTGACACCTGAGTGAAACTATGTCACTGTGATCTCATCTTCTTCAAATGAAAGTCAGAGAGCCTCACTTCAGCATGCCAGTCAGGCTCACTCGCTTCACGTTTTTTTTTTTTTTTAAATGCTCTGCTGCCTACACAGTGTGAGGCTGTTCTGTGGCAGGCTGAGGGACGCCTGTTTAAGGAAGAGCGATGCTTCCTCGCTGCCTAATCGATGCCAAGCGCTGCTTCCTCCTCTGTATGCAGAGAGCAATAAGGTGGTGGTGGTGGGGGGGCAGAAGGCTCCAAGCATCGTGTCAGGTTACGAAACTAATCAGGCTGCTGATGCAATCCTGCTGTGAGGATCTCAGGCATCTCATCTGCTCAGATCTTTCAAAGTGTTTGTGGGGCACACCAAACTCACACTCAAAAAGGAATAATGAAACCCACTAAGTGACACTGAATGAGTGAGTAGGTGCACACGAACTGTCATGACTGCACATGACAATATCATCTGCTTCAAGCAACACATTGTACCATAAGGGTTTAAGTTTTTTTTGTTGTTTTTTTACCAAGGACTGCTTTACATCTTGTTCAGGCAGAGGCCAAAAGTACCATTTGGAAAATTGTTCTAGAACTATCTGGCAATATTTGTTCAGCGATTCCATTTTGAATTTATATTGTTTACAAAGGTCTTCCCAATTATTGCATAAAACTAGTACATACTCTACAAAAAAAGTGTGCAGACGTGTCGCAGGTGCAATACTTGCCCCATATTTTGCTATTTAAAAGACAACAGAAACCACAGAAGTTGGAGAATGTAACTTGATAAAAGTGACATAACAATATTTGACCCAGTAGGACGGATCATGTGACTGTGCCCAGCAGAGCCTTATGGTGAATTCAAGCACAAGGAAAATACTAACATGGCAGAAACAAAGCTCTGATCTCACTCTACCGACAACACTGCGTGCTGCTGTGCCAACTCACACTTAAAGCCACAAAAAGTTGGAAAGCAAGACATTTATTATAGTCTACACATTCATATTTTAATATGTATTATAAAACGATAATATTTCACGTTTGATTGTTGTTCTTGCCATACTACTCAGCTACAGAATGAGATTTCTTCATTTTTTTACTTTAAATTTACTTCCAAATTTAAAGAAACAGGTTAAAACATATAGAAAAATGGCAAATTACTTATTGTTTGAAGAAAAGTAAAAAAAAAAAAAAAAGTCGGAGCCCAAGGTAGAAATCATCCTATGTTTTTAGCATTTAGCTGTTTCTCAGTTTGTCTAATATGATTAATATTTCACTTATAATGATCTAATGAATGTCCTTTCTTCAATGAATAATTTCTGAGAAACGTCTGGTTTAAGGTTTTCTGCATGCTGTGATTATTTTAAACATTGGTGGTCAGGAGCAGAGCTAAACTTTGAACTTGTACCTATTGAGTTCGTCCAATGTTGATTTTGAGGTCTATTTCTGGATCCTCTTGTAGAAACTAATCCTCTTATAATCTTTGGCGCTTATATAAATCATTTTCTTCCAAGTTATGCAAATATTCTAACGTTTTTAATCCTACCTCTACAAGTGAAATTTTTCCCGTGTCACAAGTTTAACAATGTAAACAATCCACCCACATCCTTATCAGCCAGAGAGATGTTCTACAAACACACATTTGCTCACCGCTGTCACATTTTTTTTTTTATTATTTTTAATTGCTTCTGCTTTTAATTTGATCGTAAAATACACCATTATGGTTGTGGTGTGTTTTTGTAGACATCCGTTACTGATTTCTGAAAAAAACTTTCTTATTTTCATGCACATGACATTTGTGGATGTGGAATTGGACAGTGTTACAATTCCACATCCAGATTAGATTTTTTTTTTATTTATATATTTATTTATTTATTTATTTTACAGCCAAACAAGTCACACACAATGATCATTTTCAGTTTACATAAATGCTGCGTTTATACGCATGGGGCAGAAGTTGGGTAGGTTTAAAGAATTATTGAATCAAAACTGTGACACACAGTTGCTGGAATGTGCTGTATAATACTGCTAATATTAGTGGGTTGTTGCAATAACTTTAGTTCAAGCCAGAGAAGAATTTTATTTATTTTTACTTTATTTATTTATTTATTTATTTTTTAAAGTTTTATCTTTTTGAATATAGGCAGGTAGAGGACGCAGCAAATGTGGATGAGTGTGCTCAACTCAACTGAGACCAAAATTGAATTTTTTTGACATTAATACCATGAATTTGAAAGATTAAGTTCACAGCATCCACACTGTGAACTATGATACAATGAGATGCTTTATTTCAGCAGTGACAATGAAACTGGTCAGAGTTGTTTTGAAGAGGAATGAAGCTAAACAGCTATAGAGTCACCCTCAAAGAAAACCAGTTAAAGGTTATCAGACTTCAGACAAGGTCAGATAAATAAAAAACTATACAGCTCACTCTCTTGATTTTTTCTTTAAATGATTGCTTTCTTCCATTTTACAGCTACACAATTTGCAATTAAACCAAACTGACTTTTGTAATTGTTACAATTTTTTTTGTTGTTGTTTTACCCTGTATCACAATACTTTATATTATCTAAGTAATAAGTCTCCAACACATAATAAGCAACTAGTTCAGTGTCATATGTCAGCTTTAGCTGTCAGTCTGTAAGAAAGATCCCATACCTGAAAACCAGCACCTGTGAGAAAATAGGCCCAAGGAGAGTTTGAGTTTGGTCACTTCAAACCAGCTGAAATGTGACTATTGAATTTTATAAAATTGACACAAAAAGCTTGTGTCATGAAAGCTTCACTTCTTTTTGCTACCAAACTGAAAAACTGTAAAACTGGTGGGACATTTTAAGTTTGACAGAATCCTGTTTGGTTTGGTTTCAGGTGCGGGATTTCCCATGAAAGCTTAGACAAGGGTTTTCTCTGTTCAGCCCAGTGAAAGGGATCCCAATACGCTAGTCCGGAAAGAGCACAAAAAAACCTGATGGATTGTGTTGCACTTTTTGGAAAAATAATACTTTGGATTGTGCCACACACCAACAGGAAAGTTATCAAGCCAAATAAATGTAATTTGAAAACAAAGCATACAGAAATTGGAGAAAAGCTGGTTGCAATAAGTGGATTATGGTTCTTATTCTCATGAATTGGCAACATGGTAAGAGCAAAGAACTTTTTTCATTGTTAAATTTTTGTTTATTTTAAGTTATACAAAGTTAAAGTTACCATAAAATATCAATAAATGCCAATTGTTGCAAAGGCCTACAGGAAATAATGTAAGCTGATGAATCCTTATGTAAACCTTAAAATTTAAAACTGCCTGCACATTTAACGGCACCCTAAGTAAATTTGTGTTAAAAGGTTTACAAAATCAATTCTCTTTTGTTTTTGTGTTGTTTTTACAACACAATAATCTCATAAGGAAAAGTTAGCTGTAGTTATTTGGAGATTTGTTTTTAACCTAAAAGGTTTGTTCCTCATCCAGCCTTATTGTTAACAGTTCCATTTGTTGTGAACCATTTAATCCATACTCTGAAAGTATATATGGGCAAATTGTTTTTTTCTTGAATATATTTCTTCATGTGTGAGGATCAACACAGATCTGCCTCAGTTGAATGGTACGTTCACTTCTCTTTCCCATCTTGAAGGGAAGCTTCTTTAACAATTCACATTTGCACCCGATGGAACCACAAAATCATATTGAAATTTTCGAAAAACAAGTGAATGAGCACATATTTGAAAATGCTTAAAATTTACAAATGTCTGTAGGCATTGTAGAACTTTTTACTTTATTTGGATGCCATTGGATATGGATGAGATGGTTTTGGGAATGGTAGGATATCCCGGTGGTTGTTACATGACCACCCATTCTTAGTATTTTAGAATTTGGGCAACAGATGTTCAAACAGGATCCAAATTTTAAAAGGAACCAGTTTTTTTTTTTTTTTAATTTGTCTTCCAACTTAGCACAGGAATGATTAATAAAATGTTACTTTAAGATGTACTAAACATCATAAGTGACTCTAACCCAGTATAAAACCATATTTTCTTGATTAAATGTGTGTATGAAAGACTGGAAAACCTAGTGTTTGACCAAAAGTTGACAGGTCATCTTTTCTCCTTTCTTTGTTTGGATGCTTATGCCACTCCCAGACAGTTGTGTTGCCCTGAGTGGTGAGCCATATCACAAATGTCAAAGACCACAGCTGATTAGACATACTGATGTTATGTCTCCATGGCTCCTTTGCACAAACCTGCCTGACAGGCAGATGAGAGCAGACTTGAAGAGCAGCAGCTCAAATGTTTCCTCTTTCAGTGAAGTCATCGTTCTGTCAATATTTGCATTGGTAATACCCCTGTAAATATGTAATGCTGCTCATCAGCTGACTCTAAAACAGGGCGGGGTTAATGGTTTACTGAAAACACCTCTGCGTGTGTTTTTGACAACTCTGCCCACCACGATACAGGCTGGGCTAGAAAATAGCACAAAGGAGCAGTAGAGTGGTCCTATTTCAGGTAAACAAAACTGCTGCCGATAAGGCAAGCATAAATAAGTGTGTGTGTGTGTGTATAAGTGTGTGTGAAAGTTACCTGTGAAACAGGCATTGAGATTTACTTTTCGTTTGCTTTATAAACCATCAGCGGTCAGTGTGTCATGTGATTTACATTGTTCACAGGAGAGGAAACTGAGGAACAAGTGGTGCAGGAAAGTCAACATACCTCAGTTGACTCAGTGATTGTAACCCCCCTGCTGACAGCTGATGTCATTTTGCTTGAAGTGCAGCATTCCCACTTGCTGACTGCAAATGGGAATGCTGACTGTCTGCACTCTAGGTCAGGCAGAGCCAGTTTTTTTTTTTTGTTTTTTTTTTTCTCAAGAGTGGATATGTGTTAAAAGTAATCATGCTCATCTGTAGTTGTGACCCCATTGTTGCTATTATTACTTTTGTAACTCATGTCTGTCCACGCTTTTTAAAGTTAATTTCATTCTTAAGTTGAATCTTTTTCATTTGTATAAAATGGAAACAGCTCAAGGGACTCATTGTTCCAACGTCTTGAATTTATAAAAATAACATTATGTTCCTTTTTTCCAGTCTTCCTGGCTAATGTCTTGTTTATGTGTCAGTCCGGAATACCTGAAAGGCCACTCCTCCGTGCCCGGGTATGG
Source organism: Poecilia latipinna (assembly GCF_001443285.1). Classification (NCBI taxonomy): domain Eukaryota; kingdom Metazoa; phylum Chordata; class Actinopteri; order Cyprinodontiformes; family Poeciliidae; genus Poecilia; species Poecilia latipinna. The sequence continues at coordinate 9,243 of NW_015113950.1, read as the reverse complement.
GGCACAGTTTGCATATGTGGCTTCATCCCTCAGGGAGTATCTTTCTCAGCACATAGTAACACAACAGGTGCCCAATAAAGAGCAGAGCACACTTACTGGCAGGTGCAGTGTTAAAATTCCCCCACCCCCTTAAGCCACGGATGCTGTTTTTAACAGCCTGTCTGTTGTGCATCTATTACATCTCCAGGTATAAGTTTGCACTGAGACACTTTAGTTGCTATAGTTTTGTCACTTGGGAACATCTTTAGCTGCTGTACCTTTAAGTTTAGCGCTGTACTCCGTCTTGTCAGACTGACTCCTCCTCACCAGCGTCCCCAGGTTGATGTCACCGTTGGCTATGTCATTGGCCACTATAGTGTCCGTCTTTCTCCTCTCCAGGTACCGCAGGAACACAGGCCGGTTTCTTCTTTTTATCGGTCTTTCCTTGTCCTTCTCACCCCCACCGGCCTCCTTGGGATCCATGGTGAGCCTGTCAGGTCCCCCTTTCCTCAGGTCAGTGATAGAGAACAGGAGGGTTGACAGAGAGAGACTGCCTGGGAAGTTCAACAGGTGTACTGTGTTCAATGTGTCCTGACTGCCTGCTCTGCACAGGTAGCTCCTCCCATGTACCTGTCACGAGGGCCACACCTCTGCACTTAGTGCCTAGGCTTTCCTCCCTTTAGACCATCACATCTACCCACCAAAAGGACATTTTGTGCCTTGCCTTTATTTAGAGGGTTTACGTGAAGAAAATACTATTGAGGTCATCTCCTTGCTCATGCACTTTAACAAGATGGAAAGAAAAACTGCCTCTCACTTACCGACAAGGTGCCAACTGCTCATGAGGAAGTTAAATAAGGTAGTCATGCAAATGGCCTGGCTGTAAAACACACTGGGAAATTCAGCTTCTTATTTACACAATACTGAATGAGATCATTTTTAGAAGTCCTATGCGTTTAGCCATAAACAAGTTTACAGGTGCATCTTTCCATATTAAAATTTTATTTAAAAGTTAATTTACACTGATTAAATCCAAACAGTGAAATTTATGTTTCATAAACTCAGTACAAAGAGTTACATATGAGTGTTTATTCCTATTAATTTTGTTTAATATGACTTGTAGATAAATTGGAACCCAAAATTCAGTTCCCCAGAAAATTTGACTATAACAAAAAAGAAACCCCAACAAGATATCCTTGTGATGGCCTGTTAAGCACATCCATACCATGGTTATCAAATCAGATATTACTTCGTTTGGCAGAGTACTGCTAGAAATGACAAACTTCTTAAAGTCACCAGAAGAGATTGTGGAGTACGCTAAGATTTTCTAGCAGACAGTTTTGCTGACGTTGGACAGTTGACGAACAACCAGCAGGTGACACTCGGCACCCCAAATCATATCTGACAGGGGAAACGCTGAACCTCAAGCAACTTGACTTCTGTCTCCACTCTACCTTCAAGCTCTGGAACTTTGATTTTCAGATTAAATGCACAAATTGCTTTCGTCTGAAAAAGAGATTTTACATCACTGATCAACACTCAAGTTTCTCCTTTGGCCAGGTATGACATTTCTGGTGACTCTTGAAGCCTTCTACATTTAGATGCCTTCGGTGAATAAAGCTGTAATGTAATCGAACCTGAGTTAGCATTTTAACAGCAGATTTAATTAAGCAACTGGATGTTAGCCATTTATTTAGCATCTTCTTGTCCCATCTCTTCAGGGTTGACCGGACAGTGCCTGGCAGGAAGTCATCCTCATACAAGGTAAACTCATCTTGAAACTGACTGGGCTATCGCTTCGAGATATAACTCATTAATGATTCAAGTGAAGGCAAGGATTTCTCTTTGACTCTCCTTGACAATGCCAAATTATTACTCTCCAAACAGCATTGTTCCCCAGAAACATTATCACATATTAGAGTGCTGTATATGCTGTCTTATATAGAATTTCATAAAATGCACAAAAAANTTTGTTTTAAAATCACCCGGGGGGAAAAAACGGGAAAGGGGAAAAAAAAAAAAAAAAAAAAAAAAAAACACAGCTCAAGAGATTATTGAAATGCAACGTTGTGCTTTTGTTGCTATTTAAATTTTAAAAAATTATTGATTTTTTAAATTAATTTTTTTTTTCTGTAAGTTTTCTACCATCATCTTGACACCTGAGTGAAACTATGTCACTGTGATCTCATCTTCTTCAAATGAAAGTCAGAGAGCCTCACTTCAGCATGCCAGTCAGGCTCACTCGCTTCACGTTTTTTTTTTTTTTTAAATGCTCTGCTGCCTACACAGTGTGAGGCTGTTCTGTGGCAGGCTGAGGGACGCCTGTTTAAGGAAGAGCGATGCTTCCTCGCTGCCTAATCGATGCCAAGCGCTGCTTCCTCCTCTGTATGCAGAGAGCAATAAGGTGGTGGTGGTGGGGGGGCAGAAGGCTCCAAGCATCGTGTCAGGTTACGAAACTAATCAGGCTGCTGATGCAATCCTGCTGTGAGGATCTCAGGCATCTCATCTGCTCAGATCTTTCAAAGTGTTTGTGGGGCACACCAAACTCACACTCAAAAAGGAATAATGAAACCCACTAAGTGACACTGAATGAGTGAGTAGGTGCACACGAACTGTCATGACTGCACATGACAATATCATCTGCTTCAAGCAACACATTGTACCATAAGGGTTTAAGTTTTTTTTGTTGTTTTTTTACCAAGGACTGCTTTACATCTTGTTCAGGCAGAGGCCAAAAGTACCATTTGGAAAATTGTTCTAGAACTATCTGGCAATATTTGTTCAGCGATTCCATTTTGAATTTATATTGTTTACAAAGGTCTTCCCAATTATTGCATAAAACTAGTACATACTCTACAAAAAAAGTGTGCAGACGTGTCGCAGGTGCAATACTTGCCCCATATTTTGCTATTTAAAAGACAACAGAAACCACAGAAGTTGGAGAATGTAACTTGATAAAAGTGACATAACAATATTTGACCCAGTAGGACGGATCATGTGACTGTGCCCAGCAGAGCCTTATGGTGAATTCAAGCACAAGGAAAATACTAACATGGCAGAAACAAAGCTCTGATCTCACTCTACCGACAACACTGCGTGCTGCTGTGCCAACTCACACTTAAAGCCACAAAAAGTTGGAAAGCAAGACATTTATTATAGTCTACACATTCATATTTTAATATGTATTATAAAACGATAATATTTCACGTTTGATTGTTGTTCTTGCCATACTACTCAGCTACAGAATGAGATTTCTTCATTTTTTTACTTTAAATTTACTTCCAAATTTAAAGAAACAGGTTAAAACATATAGAAAAATGGCAAATTACTTATTGTTTGAAGAAAAGTAAAAAAAAAAAAAAAAGTCGGAGCCCAAGGTAGAAATCATCCTATGTTTTTAGCATTTAGCTGTTTCTCAGTTTGTCTAATATGATTAATATTTCACTTATAATGATCTAATGAATGTCCTTTCTTCAATGAATAATTTCTGAGAAACGTCTGGTTTAAGGTTTTCTGCATGCTGTGATTATTTTAAACATTGGTGGTCAGGAGCAGAGCTAAACTTTGAACTTGTACCTATTGAGTTCGTCCAATGTTGATTTTGAGGTCTATTTCTGGATCCTCTTGTAGAAACTAATCCTCTTATAATCTTTGGCGCTTATATAAATCATTTTCTTCCAAGTTATGCAAATATTCTAACGTTTTTAATCCTACCTCTACAAGTGAAATTTTTCCCGTGTCACAAGTTTAACAATGTAAACAATCCACCCACATCCTTATCAGCCAGAGAGATGTTCTACAAACACACATTTGCTCACCGCTGTCACATTTTTTTTTTTATTATTTTTAATTGCTTCTGCTTTTAATTTGATCGTAAAATACACCATTATGGTTGTGGTGTGTTTTTGTAGACATCCGTTACTGATTTCTGAAAAAAACTTTCTTATTTTCATGCACATGACATTTGTGGATGTGGAATTGGACAGTGTTACAATTCCACATCCAGATTAGATTTTTTTTTTATTTATATATTTATTTATTTATTTATTTTACAGCCAAACAAGTCACACACAATGATCATTTTCAGTTTACATAAATGCTGCGTTTATACGCATGGGGCAGAAGTTGGGTAGGTTTAAAGAATTATTGAATCAAAACTGTGACACACAGTTGCTGGAATGTGCTGTATAATACTGCTAATATTAGTGGGTTGTTGCAATAACTTTAGTTCAAGCCAGAGAAGAATTTTATTTATTTTTACTTTATTTATTTATTTATTTATTTTTTAAAGTTTTATCTTTTTGAATATAGGCAGGTAGAGGACGCAGCAAATGTGGATGAGTGTGCTCAACTCAACTGAGACCAAAATTGAATTTTTTTGACATTAATACCATGAATTTGAAAGATTAAGTTCACAGCATCCACACTGTGAACTATGATACAATGAGATGCTTTATTTCAGCAGTGACAATGAAACTGGTCAGAGTTGTTTTGAAGAGGAATGAAGCTAAACAGCTATAGAGTCACCCTCAAAGAAAACCAGTTAAAGGTTATCAGACTTCAGACAAGGTCAGATAAATAAAAAACTATACAGCTCACTCTCTTGATTTTTTCTTTAAATGATTGCTTTCTTCCATTTTACAGCTACACAATTTGCAATTAAACCAAACTGACTTTTGTAATTGTTACAATTTTTTTTGTTGTTGTTTTACCCTGTATCACAATACATTATATTATCTAAGTAATAAGTCTCAAACACATAATAAGCAACTAGTTCAGTGTCATATGTCAGCTTTAGCTGTCAGTCTGTAAGAAAGATCCCATACCTGAAAACCAGCACCTGTGAGAAAATAGGCCCAAGGAGAGTTTGAGTTTGGTCACTTCAAACCAGCTGAAATGTGACTATTGAATTTTATAAAATTGACACAAAAAGCTTGTGTCATGAAAGCTTCACTTCTTTTTGCTACCAAACTGAAAAACTGTAAAACTGGTGGGACATTTTAAGTTTGACAGAATCCTGTTTGGTTTGGTTTCAGGTGCGGGATTTCCCATGAAAGCTTAGACAAGGGTTTTCTCTGTTCAGCCCAGTGAAAGGGATCCCAATACGCTAGTCCGGAAAGAGCACAAAAAAACCTGATGGATTGTGTTGCACTTTTTGGAAAAATAATACTTTGGATTGTGCCACACACCAACAGGAAAGTTATCAAGCCAAATAAATGTAATTTGAAAACAAAGCATACAGAAATTGGAGAAAAGCTGGTTGCAATAAGTGGATTATGGTTCTTATTCTCATGAATTGGCAACATGGTAAGAGCAAAGAACTTTTTTCATTGTTAAATTTTTGTTTATTTTAAGTTATACAAAGTTAAAGTTACCATAAAATATCAATAAATGCCAATTGTTGCAAAGGCCTACAGGAAATAATGTAAGCTGATGAATCCTTATGTAAACCTTAAAATTTAAAACTGCCTGCACATTTAACGGCACCCTAAGTAAATTTGTGTTAAAAGGTTTACAAAATCAATTCTCTTTTGTTTTTGTGTTGTTTTTACAACACAATAATCTCATAAGGAAAAGTTAGCTGTAGTTATTTGGAGATTTGTTTTTAACCTAAAAGGTTTGTTCCTCATCCAGCCTTATTGTTAACAGTTCCATTTGTTGTGAACCATTTAATCCATACTCTGAAAGTATATATGGGCAAATTGTTTTTTTCTTGAATATATTTCTTCATGTGTGAGGATCAACACAGATCTGCCTCAGTTGAATGGTACGTTCACTTCTCTTTCCCATCTTGAAGGGAAGCTTCTTTAACAATTCACATTTGCACCCGATGGAACCACAAAATCATATTGAAATTTTCGAAAAACAAGTGAATGAGCACATATTTGAAAATGCTTAAAATTTACAAATGTCTGTAGGCATTGTAGAACTTTTTACTTTATTTGGATGCCATTGGATATGGATGAGATGGTTTTGGGAATGGTAGGATATCCCGGTGGTTGTTACATGACCACCCATTCTTAGTATTTTAGAATTTGGGCAACAGATGTTCAAACAGGATCCAAATTTTAAAAGGAACCAGTTTTTTTTTTTTTTTAATTTGTCTTCCAACTTAGCACAGGAATGATTAATAAAATGTTACTTTAAGATGTACTAAACATCATAAGTGACTCTAACCCAGTATAAAACCATATTTTCTTGATTAAATGTGTGTATGAAAGACTGGAAAACCTAGTGTTTGACCAAAAGTTGACAGGTCATCTTTTCTCCTTTCTTTGTTTGGATGCTTATGCCACTCCCAGACAGTTGTGTTGCCCTGAGTGGTGAGCCATATCACAAATGTCAAAGACCACAGCTGATTAGACATACTGATGTTATGTCTCCATGGCTCCTTTGCACAAACCTGCCTGACAGGCAGATGAGAGCAGACTTGAAGAGCAGCAGCTCAAATGTTTCCTCTTTCAGTGAAGTCATCGTTCTGTCAATATTTGCATTGGTAATACCCCTGTAAATATGTAATGCTGCTCATCAGCTGACTCTAAAACAGGGCGGGGTTAATGGTTTACTGAAAACACCTCTGCGTGTGTTTTTGACAACTCTGCCCACCACGATACAGGCTGGGCTAGAAAATAGCACAAAGGAGCAGTAGAGTGGTCCTATTTCAGGTAAACAAAACTGCTGCCGATAAGGCAAGCATAAATAAGTGTGTGTGTGTGTGTATAAGTGTGTGTGAAAGTTACCTGTGAAACAGGCATTGAGATTTACTTTTCGTTTGCTTTATAAACCATCAGCGGTCAGTGTGTCATGTGATTTACATTGTTCACAGGAGAGGAAACTGAGGAACAAGTGGTGCAGGAAAGTCAACATACCTCAGTTGACTCAGTGATTGTAACCCCCCTGCTGACAGCTGATGTCATTTTGCTTGAAGTGCAGCATTCCCACTTGCTGACTGCAAATGGGAATGCTGACTGTCTGCACTCTAGGTCAGGCAGAGCCAGTTTTTTTTTTTTGTTTTTTTTTTTTTCAAGAGGGGATATGTGTTAAAAGTAATCATGCTCATCTGTAGTTGTGACCCCATTGTTGCTATTATTACTTTTGTAACTCATGTCTGTCCACGCTTTTTAAAGTTAATTTCATTCTTAAGTTGAATCTTTTTCATTTGTATAAAATGGAAACAGCTCAAGGGACTCATTGTTCCAACGTCTTGAATTTATAAAAATAACATTATGTTCCTTTTTTCCAGTCTTCCTGGCTAATGTCTTGTTTATGTGTCAGTCCGGAATACCTGAAAGGCCACTCCTCCGTGCCCGGGTATGGGGCACAGTTTGCATATGTGGCTTCATCCCTCAGGGAGTATCTTTCTCAGCACATAGTAACACAACAGGTGCCCAATAAAGAGCAGAGCACACTTACTGGCAGGTGCAGTGTTAAAATTCCCCCACCCCCTTAAGCCACGGATGCTGTTTTTAACAGCCTGTCTGTTGTGCATCTATTACATCTCCAGGTATAAGTTTGCACTGAGACACTTTAGTTGCTATAGTTTTGTCACTTGGGAACATCTTTAGCTGCTGTACCTTTAAGTTTAGCGCTGTACTCCGTCTTGTCAGACTGACTCCTCCTCACCAGCGTCCCCAGGTTGATGTCACCGTTGGCTATGTCATTGGCCACTATAGTGTCCGTCTTTCTCCTCTCCAGGTACCGCAGGAACACAGGCCGGTTTCTTCTTTTTATCGGTCTTTCCTTGTCCTTCTCACCCCCACCGGCCTCCTTGGGATCCATGGTGAGCCTGTCAGGTCCCCCTTTCCTCAGGTCAGTGATAGAGAACAGGAGGGTTGACAGAGAGAGACTGCCTGGGAAGTTCAACAGGTGTACTGTGTTCAATGTGTCCTGACTGCCTGCTCTGCACAGGTAGCTCCTCCCATGTACCTGTCACGAGGGCCACACCTCTGCACTTAGTGCCTAGGCTTTCCTCCCTTTAGACCATCACATCTACCCACCAAAAGGACATTTTGTGCCTTGCCTTTATTTAGAGGGTTTACGTGAAGAAAATACTATTGAGGTCATCTCCTTGCTCATGCACTTTAACAAGATGGAAAGAAAAACTGCCTCTCACTTACCGACAAGGTGCCAACTGCTCATGAGGAAGTTAAATAAGGTAGTCATGCAAATGGCCTGGCTGTAAAACACACTGGGAAATTCAGCTTCTTATTTACACAATACTGAATGAGATCATTTTTAGAAGTCCTATGCGTTTAGCCATAAACAAGTTTACAGGTGCATCTTTCCATATTAAAATTTTATTTAAAAGTTAATTTACACTGATTAAATCCAAACAGTGAAATTTATGTTTCATAAACTCAGTACAAAGAGTTACATATGAGTGTTTATTCCTATTAATTTTGTTTAATATGACTTGTAGATAAATTGGAACCCAAAATTCAGTTCCCCAGAAAATTTGACTATAACAAAAAAGAAACCCCAACAAGATATCCTTGTGATGGCCTGTTAAGCACATCCATACCATGGTTATCAAATCAGATATTACTTCGTTTGGCAGAGTACTGCTAGAAATGACAAACTTCTTAAAGTCACCAGAAGAGATTGTGGAGTACGCTAAGATTTTCTAGCAGACAGTTTTGCTGACGTTGGACAGTTGACGAACAACCAGCAGGTGACACTCGGCACCCCAAATCATATCTGACAGGGGAAACGCTGAACCTCAAGCAACTTGACTTCTGTCTCCACTCTACCTTCAAGCTCTGGAACTTTGATTTTCAGATTAAATGCACAAATTGCTTTCGTCTGAAAAAGAGATTTTACATCACTGATCAACACTCAAGTTTCTCCTTTGGCCAGGTATGACATTTCTGGTGACTCTTGAAGCCTTCTACATTTAGATGCCTTCGGTGAATAAAGCTGTAATGTAATCGAACCTGAGTTAGCATTTTAACAGCAGATTTAATTAAGCAACTGGATGTTAGCCATTTATTTAGCATCTTCTTGTCCCATCTCTTCAGGGTTGACCGGACAGTGCCTGGCAGGAAGTCATCCTCATACAAGGTAAACTCATCTTGAAACTGACTGGGCTATCGCTTCGAGATATAACTCATTAATGATTCAAGTGAAGGCAAGGATTTCTCTTTGACTCTCCTTGACAATGCCAAATTATTACTCTCCAAACAGCATTGTTCCCCAGAAACATTATCACATATTAGAGTGCTGTATATGCTGTCTTATATAGAATTTCATAAAATGCACAAAAAA
>NW_015113949.1:179878-181190 GCF_001443285.1 Poecilia latipinna | reverse complement strand
ACACACACACACACACACACACACACACACACACACACACACACATGTTTGTGTTGCTATCTTTGTGGGGACTTTCCATTGACTTCCATTCATTTCTACAGCCTAAACCTAACCTTTACCCTTTTCCTAACCCTAACCTGAACCAAAACTCAATTCATACCTTAGCCCTAACTCTGACCCCTGACCCAAAAACAGGGTTTCCCCTTGTGGGGACCAGGCTCCAGCCCCCACAAGGAGCAATTGGTCCCCACAACGTAGTATATGTCAGGAAAAGGTATTACAAACAAACGCACCCACACACACACACACACACACACACACACACACACACACACACACACACACACACACACTCTGAACCCTGGCAGCTTCCAGGTGGACACGCTGGCATCACACACAGTCATTTTCCACGTGGATAAACCCAGCGTGGACGCAGAGCCTTTCACACCTTGCGTCCCAGCGTGTCTCTGATGGTCCAGCGCTCGGCCCGGCTCCACAGCCTGCAGAGACGGACTCCTCTCTGATCCGCTTCATCCTCTCTTGTGTGCCTGTCTGCCTCCTGCAGTCGTCTGATAACTGATTTTTTTGTTGTTTCCTCCTTTTGAGGTTGAGCTCTGAGACAAAACGCTGCAGGTTCGGTTCAGTCCGGCGTGAACTGCTGTAAGGTGTGGATTCTGGGAAACCGGTGCTCGTTTTCTCCAGGAATGCAGCTCAGTCACGGATTTTTCTCCTGCACAGATGTACTAACCACAGGGAATACAAATTATGTTGCTTGTTTGTGAGCTGCAGGTTCATGCCGTGGGTTTGTGTGGATAAGTTCTTGCAGAATGAATTCCTCTTCAGGAAATCTGGTGAATGAAAATACATTTTTCTGCTTCCCAATAAGACTTCTGGTCTCTTCTATGGACCGTCTTCTTAAATGTTATCATAATTAATTCTATAAGTGTACAATAAGGAGTTAAAGCTTTGAACTGCAGTGGATTCCCACCTATTCGTTGATTTTTCTGTGGAATGTAACTCCAAATTCATCGCAGGAAAAACAATTATTTGCTCTTTTTTTGCCCAGTAGAAGTAAAAAGGCAGCTTGGGAAGCTAAAATACTTTGGTCGTAATGCTAGACCGAGAGTACCAAATTTCAACATTGGTTACATTTTCAGTTGCTGCGGTTCTTTTTCACACTTCACTGTATCAAAAGAACCAAAATGTTTTAAAAAATCAGTTCCCCTCCTTGCCTGTGGGGGCGCTGCACCAAGAACCACTGAAGGAAACGACATGAACAAGACACTGAGCACAACCATAGACATAATATAAG
>NW_015113949.1:172215-175398 GCF_001443285.1 Poecilia latipinna | reverse complement strand
TAGATGTTTGAATATGGTTTCCAGTAACAAAAAAGCGTGTTATGACCGATTAAATGCGCTGATACGTCATTGTGCTAAACACATAATGCTGAGTGGAGTAGTGGACCGCTCCAAGATGGCCGCCCTAATTCTCGTCAGCGACAATAGACGAGAGCGGTCCATGAGGCGTCTATTCCTATATTATATCTGTGGGTTGGAGGATTTCTCTTTTGTCATTGGTAAAAGACCACGAGTCATTTCTACCGCTAGCGCTAAGCTAGCGCGCTTGTTTCAGTTGTATTTACCCAGAATGCCCTGCATTGTAGTCCACTTCCTGCTTTTGGAGCTGTCTCCGAAACGAGACCAAGGTTTGTAGGCGGACCAGAGTTCGGTTAGCATTCACACTTCCCCAAACAAACCGGACTTTCTAGGCAAACGGACTGGAGTTGGATTGAAGCGGAATAAAGTACGTCAAGCATCTGTAATTTTTTTAATGCGTTTTTTTCCGTAGTTATTTTATATTTTTACTCTCTTTGACTCTGTTAAGAGGTGGGATCTGTTGAGCAGCCAACATCCAAAGAAAAACATTCAAACCTGGACAATTATTGATCAAGACTGTTGGAAGGAAAATGTTTTACACAAGGTGCTTTGGTTGAAAGTTTCTGTTAATCCATCCATCCATCCATCCATCCATCCATCCATCCATCCATCCATCCATCCATCCATCCATCCATCCATCCATCCATCCATCCATCCATCCATTTTCTTTATACCCTTGTCCCTTAGTGGGGTGGGGAGGTGCTGGTGCCTATCTCCAGCTAACTTTCCGGGCGAGAGGCTGGGTCACCCTGGTAAGATCGCCAGTCTGTCGCAGGGCTTGTGTTAATCTAAAAGACTAAAAACTTTATCAGGAATTTAAGGTAGTAATGAAAAGGATCTTCATAAACTTTCTTGGAGTTTATGGATATATCAGAACTTTCCCCTGTTTTTGGTTGTTTGGTCTTGTTTTTGTCCTCCAGCTGGATTTGGGTCCAGGTTGGACCGAGCCTTTGTCGAATGAACGGACATCGATGCCTTGTGAGTTTTTGTGTCCATTAGGAATCAGGGTCAGCCACTCCGCAGTCCATTAGAACCACTGATTCTCTCTTTTTACCCTCTTTTACTTCGTTTCCATCCGTCTCGCTCGGCCTCAGGCGTCATCAATCACTGGCTGACTCTGCCCCGCTGCATTATGGGTAGTTTCCAGTGTAAAAACCCAACAGAAACGTTCAGTTTTCCCCTCTTGACTGCTGGGTGTGACTTAGAGCTCCACTCAGTGCAGTTCCTCAGAGTGGACAGCAGGTGGCAGCAGAGGATAAACTCCTTGCATGGTGTGTTTAAGTGGAGCGTGGAGAACCAGATTACACACACACACACACACACACACACACACACACACACACACACACACACACACACACACACACACAGATGTGCCGTCCAATCACGTTACTGAGCAGCAAAAGCCTGGAAGCGATATGGAAATGAGCTCCACCACTTTAGCAGCCTCTTTCTCTCTCTCCGCCTTTCCCAGTCAGCATCTCTCGACCCAGCGGTCGGTTGTCAGTTCTGTGAGCGTAAAGCGTTGCTGAATTAGCTTTTGGGCCTCTCAAGCCCTCAGGAATGTCTGACAGGTGAGGAAGGAGAAGTCAAGCATCCCTCTTGGATTCTTCTTCTCACATCCAGATTGTCGCTGTAGGTCCGGTGAAGCGCCACACATTAAATCCAGGTTTCACTTCTCCAGTTTTACAGGTTAACATGCTTGTAGTTAGGGCAATAAACCTCAAAACAGCTGCTTCTATTTTAGCCCCCAAATGTCCAGATAATGCAGACTCTGCAGCTTTGCACTCAAGGAGATTTGAGTGACTTTATGCTGGTGCCAGATGGGCCGGTCTGAGAATTTCAGAATCAGCTGATCTACTGGGATTTTCACACGTGACCGTCTCTGAGGTCCCAAAAAGAGAAAATAACTGTTTGGAAAACGCCTTGTTGGTCAGAGTAGACTGGTTTATGCAGAAACAAAAGCAACAAATAACCACAAACAGTTACTCTGCTACACTTATTTGAGTAACTTTTTTTACTACGCTGCATTTTTTACTTTTGCTTGAGAAATTTTACTATAAAGTATTTCTACTCTTGAGTAAAATTTCTGGTTTTTCTACCGACTGAATGAAAAACAAACATGTTTTAACCAAACATTCACCAGACACAGACCTGCAGTTTTTGTTAAAGTTTCATCAGTTTTTATTGAAAGAAACTGATTTGGAAGCATTTTATTTAGTCTGATTTTATTTTTTGTTACTTATATGGATTACTGTCTTTTTTGTCCTTAAAATAAAATACTAACATTTCCACGTAACTTTACATTTTGGTCCATCTGATGGTGTAATTTTTGAATATTAAATGATTAATTTGATCAGTTACTCAGCACTTTTTACCAAATACTTTTTTACTGTTATTTGAGTCATTTCTTGGTTGTCTACTTTTAAAGTTTTTTCATTATTACCATAATATTACATGAAAATGGTTTCAAAACAACAATAATATTGTTTATCGCAATAACTTCTGGGACAATTTATCGTCCTGCAAAGTTTGTTATTGTTACCTCTATATGATTTATACAGAATCTGACTTAATGAGCTACAACAACATTTAATTTAATTGGAATTAATGAAGCATTTTTGAATTTGATTTAAACTACAGTGAATTTTTAGAGTCTGAAATCTTCGACACATAAACTCGCGTCGCTGCTGCTTGCGTCCGTGTTTCAGGATTTTCCGTCAGTGTTTCTGCGTCTGCAACAAGAGCTGTCAGAGCATGACAGAGGTCAAAGGTTAACACAAGATGCTACATGTTTTCCAGTGTGTGACTGAACTCCCTGCAGACCGGTTGTCACTCAGAGCGAATCAGGAAACCAGCGACGGTTACCGAGTGTTTCACGTTTCCTACAGTCACTTTTTAATGCAACTTTTACACATTTTCTCACCTTACAAACACAAACCGGGGATTTCCCTGAGATTTGATGCGATAAACCAGCAGTCTGCAACCTTTAGGTGTAAACATAACCTTTTATCTACTGATGTTTGTCATCCTTGGAGAACCGTCTTCTTATTTAGTATTTTTTTAGGTTATAAAATAAATAAAGCTTCAATTTTTTTCTGCTGA
>NW_015113949.1:141834-166187 GCF_001443285.1 Poecilia latipinna | reverse complement strand
AATATTACAACTTTTTTGTAAAAAGTAATATTCCATCATAAATTTAATCTTAATTAAAACGTAAACAAACAGAAGTTTGTAAAACAAGATGGCCACCGTAGACGTGAAAAAATCCTTATTCTCCAAAAGTCAAACATTTAATTAATCAATAAAATTGATTTATCACCCAGCTCTACTTTTCATATTTCTGAGAATTTTTTTAGTTGGTCTGCTGCATAAAATCTCCATAAAAAGCATGAAGTTTATGATTTCTGTGACAAATTGTGGTAAAATATTGGTCTATGGAGGCAGAATCAGAAACTTGTGAGCGTTTTCTGGGGGATGCTGGTGTTGCTTTGGTCCGGTTGGAGCGAGCAAACTGAGAAACGCTGACCAGGTGTTGTTTCCAGAAAGACAGAAAACCGGTGGAGAAAAAAAAACGCCGCCTCTTCCTCTCAGCGCGCAATTACAGACCATGCCGAGGAATCCAGAGCCCTCCCCTCCCCCTTGGAGTGTGAAGAGGAGGAGGAAGGTGGCAATCATGGATGAGAGGGAGGAAAGGATGACAAAGAAAGGGAGGAAGGAGCTAATGAAGGAGAGGAAGCACACAATGGAGAGCAGAGATGAAGGAGTGTTTTGTGTGTGTGTGAGGCGAGGTTTTTGATTGGCCGAGGCCGGCGAAAGAAGACTGGAACAGAGGAGGAGAGGAAGGCTGCAGAGAATACAAAGAGCAAGTGTGTCAGAGAGAGTGTGTGTGAGGCATCCAGAGGTGTGTGTGTGTGTGTGTGTGTGCGTGTGTGCGTGTGTGTGTGTGTGTGTGTGTGTGTGCGCGCGTGTGTGTGTGTGCGCGTGTGTGTGTGTGTGCGTGTGTGTGTGTGTGTGTGTGTGTGTGTGTGTGTGTGTGTGTGTGTGTGTGTGTGTGTGTGAGTGCAGCAGCAAGCAAAAAGCCAAGAGGAGGAGGAGGAAACCTGATCCCACTCCCTCTCCCCGTCTGCCTGTGTGGAGCTGCGCTCATCGTCCTCAGCATCGCTGCTAGCTTAGCCCGGCCCAGTTTGGACCCGGTTTGGACCCGCGGCGCGCCGGGATGGAGCGGTTCCTGGCCCTGCTGCGCCTCCTGAGCCGGAGGCGGCGAGGGAGGCGGTACCGGGCGGACGACGACTACCAGGAAGGCTACGAAGACGTTTACTACTACACCAGCAAGTACAACACACACCTTCTGAGTGAGTGCTGCAGGCAGGGCAGCTTATCAACAGATTATCACTGCTGAAGGGGCTCCAAGCTGGGGCTGGAGTCCTCCTCAGAGGACGCCGGGGGGTTTGAAACGGCCCGGCTGGGCGCAGGGAGCAGGTGCACGCGAGGTTCCCTTCGATTTGACTTTAAAATGAGGTGAAAATACGAGCGCGTGGCGGCTTCTCCATTATAGATGAAGGTCTTTTCTCAGTTACGGCACACACGCCCGCTCAGGTGTCCAGGTGGCTTGTTGGTAATAACAAGGCAGGAAGTGTTTACAGGAGGAAGGAATGTGGGAAATTCACATAATTCCAGGTTTCTGTTGCGTTTAAATCCGGCTGAACTTCAACAGGCGTTGCAGGAATCCTCTTCTTAGCTTTTATTTACAGATCAGACTTCTCCTGGTGGATTTATCGTGATTAATCTAATTTAGTAATCAATTAATCGTTAGCTGGAGCATACACTCTAAAAAAGAACATTTGCTGAAAGAACACAGCATGTTTTTCTCTGTGTCTAAGAAAAATTAGTAAAAAAAGAGAAAACCTGCGACTGCAGCTGCTGTGTATTTTCTTTATCTTAGCGCTGAAGCGATTAATCGGATTAATCGTGATGATTTGATTATTGAAATAGCAAATTTAGTAATTGATTAATCATGAACTGGTATTCTTTAGAAATTAAAGTTTATTGATCTTTGAGAGAAACTGGATGTTGTTGGTTGATGTGAATCTTTAGTTTGGAACAATTTATAGCGAAAATCTTTGTAAAAAGCCATTTTTAAGCATTATGGCTTAAAAATTAATCTTTTCAATGATTTCTTTGTTTTCTAAAAAATAAATTACAAATGAGAGAGAATATGTTTAAAAAGTGTTTTTTATTTCAGTCATCCCTTCTGTGAGTTGCACGTCGCAGGATTTTGGTGTAATTATAACAACTTAGCCAAAATATTAGCAGAAAAAAGATGCAATTTTACCAGAAGAAATCTTAAAATTATGTGAAAAAATGTTTTTTTCTGTAAGAAGAAAGAAGTGTAGTTCTTTCTTCAAAATACTCAGTAATTTTTACGAAAGTTTCAAAGTGTTTCCTTATGTTTAAAATCAACGTTTAGCTTCTCAAGATGCTCAATATTTTACTTTTTGGTTATTTTTGGAGATCTCATGAAGTTGCCACTTTATTCTCATATTATTTTAACTGTTTTGTCGTACGACTGTTAATGGAAATAAAAAATGTAGCCTGACCTTCATGTTCAGTTCAAAGTGTAAAGCATGCTTGTCAAACAAGATGGCCGCCCTGAGCAAGGAGTACATTGGTGAAAGAAAAATCCCAGTTTTCCAAAAATTCAATCTTCCAAAACCAAAAATTTGATTAATAGATTAAATCAGTTTAATGCTCAACCCTAGAAGACTTCAATAAAAAATATTTTCCATCTTCAGACTTTCCAATCGACCAGCCCTGTTAAAATCTTTATTCTCTCGTCTTTAGCTTCAGTTTAAATTTGACCGTTTTCAGGCGTTTGCCTCATTAACAACCCAAACGCTTTTATTTCTAACACGGCCGAGTCTGACAAAGCTGAGCTGTCTTCCATCCGTCCCTGAATAAATTTACAAATCAGGCCTCTGCAGATCTGATGCCGTCAGATCAGACCGGATCTGTTGCTAAAAAGGTGGCAGGGCGTGGCGCTTTCAGCCTGACCCTGCAGGTTTTTACGTTTTTAGACTCTGATTTACCCTCTGAGGCCAGTTTTAGATCTAAATATACCAACCAAATCAATCTATTGAAGTGATAATGTTCAGACTTGCTTTAGGCACCTGGGGCATCAAAAGAAGGCCATTTGCTTAAAGAACAACAGACAAAAAGCAGCAATTAAGCTAAAACTGTACAGAAATATATAAATATTGCATTTAAAATACAAAACTCTGGACTCCTAAAGTGGTAGTTTAGCTTCACCTGGTTTAAAAAAAATCTTATTTAAAATTTGAAATCTGGCTCTCTCTCGCTCTTTCACAGCCTGAATGAAACACGCATATTGGATATAACAGTTTTCTCAAGTTTATTTCTGAATAGTGTGACAGATGTGATACATCTCATCGTAGTGTCAGAGTTGGATGCTAATATTTGGTTGGATGGAGTGTCCCTGGAGAAGATGCCCAGAATGCTGAAGGTACTGGTGAAAAAATGGGATTTATTGCACCTGTTATTGTGCAGCCTTGATGAAAATGGCAAAGAGGTTGTAATACAGTTACAGCTTCCATAGTTTGATTCGTTCTACTGATTTTTTAGGTGGTTTATGGTCTGGAAATGATGGAGAAATGTTAAAATCTGAAGTTTCATCCCAATTTCCGGGCTTTAAAGGATAGAAATTTAAAAAAAAAAAAAAGCTCCAACATATTTGCTCCTGGATGATTAGAGAGGATATTTAGTGTTTGATTTCCTGCAGCTGATTTTCATGGGTGAACCCCGGTTCCCGTCGCCGTCTGCAAGCCTTCAGAGAAACTGCCGACTGGACTTTTCCAAACTGATTAACGATTCTGTTTGGCCGCTTCTCGCTGGTTTTCCCCCAAAGAAGATTCAACAAACAACTCTGAGTGTGAATTTAATCGCCTAAAACATGAGATCTGAGCATGTTTACATGCTGAGATTTACTGCTGAACTTTGACCCTGCTTTGGGAATGTACAGTTTGTGTTTGTTTGTGTTGCAGAGCTGCCAAAAGGCATTTCTCGAAGCCATCGTCCGACTCAGGGTGTGTTGTGGTCATTGCAGCGTGTGATTGTATTTGAAAGCGATTTATGGCTGGTTGACTGACTAACCCGGAGACAAACACAGAAACTCTCCTCAGACCTGCTTTGTTGGGGCTTTACTCCCTGATTTAATGTGCAGCGGCTCTGTTAACCTGCTTTACTAACATTAACGTGACGATCAGTGATACTCGGGATTTTACCTCTTTCCCCCTCAGGAGTCACATTTCTATTCAAAGGGGAGATGTGTTTATGTGCCAGGCTCATTTTTACAAATCTAAGCATTAGTTTAATCATTACTGTATGAACACATGAATCCGTTTCTGACAAATATTAGAAACAAAATCTATGCAGACTAAGTGATCAACGTCTCAGGTAGAAGTTGGGACTGATATAAAATTTACATTTATGTGCAAAAAGTAATTTTTAGGAATTTATATCAGTTATAACAGTTATAGATAACATTATAATCTATTATTTATCAAAGGACATAAAAAATAATTTTCTGAAATGAGCAAAACAAAGTAGTATATCACAGGATTTACCAGAGTGGAGAAGGAGACATTTCTTTAGAGGTCCCACCACAGTTAACAGTCTAGACTTTGACTAGGCCATTGCAGCACCTTGATTCTTCTCTGTTTACTCCCTGAATCAGTCTTGGACAGATTGTCTCATGCTTGACAATCAACCAGCAGCAAAAAATAAATATTTATTTTGAAATCTTGAAGCTAACTACGCAGCTCCAACCTAAATATTTAGTTAGCGAGCTAAACTTTAGTTTGAATCCAACCTAAATGTTTAGTTGGCAAGCTAAATATTTAGCTTTATGCTAAATATTTAGCTTCATTCTAACTAAAAGTGGCTTTTATAATTGAACAAATGGTAACTGTATGGCTTTGGGAAATCAAGCCCCATTTTTCCTTATTTCAGACTAAATAACCCAAATTATTGCTGTTAATTTTTGACTGTGTAGCTTTACAAACGGCGCCCCCTACATCTTTATTTATTATGCTATATTAATAAATATTATCTTGAACGTTTTCACATTTCGTAATGTTACACCAACAGACTGCAGTGTGTTTTATTGGGACTTTTTGTGCCAGAGCAACACAAAAGTCGCTCATAAACATGAAATGAGGGATAAATCTTTGCAGTTTGTGGTGCAACATGACAAAATGTCAGACTTTGAACTTCTCAGATTAAATGTTTCCCCCTCAGATCTGTTGATGACGAGCAGCTTTCTAATATTTTTAGTAGTCGCTGTCACCTGCCTCACCTTCCTCTCCGACCGCTCCGTGATCTCATTATGTGCAGAAATATTTTGATGCATACATTAACACACAGAGAAAGTGACTGTTGGGTGATCCAGAGCTCAGAGCGGTGCAGCCGTCATGTGTGATGCGAAGGCTGCTGACATAGAAAATGTGCTAATTAATGCCTTAAATCGGCACTCGGTTAACATCTCTGCGTCCAATGTGACGGAGATGGAGGATCAGGAAGCTCTGCTGCGTCTGATTGTTCCTGTTTGGAGGAAACAAATCTGTTAAAAGCAGGAACATCTTTGTTTTTATCCCTTCCTGGCTGCCATTAGCAGACCCATCATGAAGTGTTCGCCTACATGTTTTTTTCCATGTGTGAATGTGTTAGACTCCCCTCAACTCCGCCGGCTCCCAGGCCCACGTCCGCCTCTCGTCCGTCAGCTGCCGTTGGCGCCGAGCCGCTCCATCCGGAGGCGGCGTTCTTCTCCCGATTATCTTCACAGCCCATGAACACACACGAGCGAGCGGCGGAAAGTAGAGCAGAAATCCACGCAATTAATTAATCTGCAGGCCTCTCAGGATTCACCGCGCTTTCCCCTCATTATTTGGATTTGATGTTTAATTAGTTCTTTTAAATTAAAGAACAACTTCCTCATTTTTCCCCCTCCGATTCCCTTCAGACAGTTGCCAGTTCATTAGGTACATCTGGCTCTGAGTGATGCATCAAACCCGGCGTTGCCATATTTCTACTGCTCAGGACGTCCTGCTGGTTTCTGTCCTTGCTGCTGTTTTACTCTCTTAATCTGCAGCTTCATATTTTACTCTCATGGCTGGGAAAATTGGTCAATGTGACGCTTTGAATAATTTCTTCTTAGTTTGAGCAAAACTTTCTGTTTGAAACAACTTTCTCTATAATCTGTGTTGAAACTCCAGGACTGCTGAAATTCCTCACCACATCTTTAGTTCGCTTTAATCCAACTCTGGTTCGTTTGTTGATGCAAACTTTGCAAACCTCGGTCTCTGTTCAGTTAAAGTGAACTCTGGTGCGATTTCAATGTCATCGCCAATACTGCTCCAAAAGCAGGAAGTGGAGAACATTGCAAGGCATTCTGGGTAAATACAACCACAGCAAACTAGCTAGTATTAGCAAAAGAAATGACTTGTGGTCTTTAGCCAAAGACAAGAGAGAAGTCCTACAAATGCTAACATCCATTTTTGTTTATATTTCACAAAGGAAGTAGAGCTCAGTGTCTTCAGAGGTTTTTGTATTCTTTCCTTCAGTGGTTCTAGGTGCAGCGCCCCTACAGGCCAGGAGGGGAACAGGTTGCTCAAAGGGTTTAGTTGTTTTGACTCAGTGCAGTGTGATAGAGAACCACAGCAGCTGGAAGTAGAACAAATGTTGCGGTTTTGGTCCCAGATTGAACCGAGTCTAACGGACCAGCTAAAGCTAGTTGTCTTTTGCTTTTTAAGTTGCTTTCATTCCATGTATGGCACAGGTTGGTCGGTGCGGTTTGGTACGTTATTTTACGGTCCGGCGTATTCAGGAGAGCGTTCCCACTGCCAGCTGGACCCAAAATCGATTTAGACACCAATACATATTTCCCATATGACGTCACACTTCTGTGAGCTTTGTATTTGATGCTTTGAGCTGCGCTTGCCTACCAAGATGGCGGTCAAGTTTGTGGACTCTGAAGACGGAGTACCCAGAGGGATTCAAACCCAGGACCTTTTTGCTTTAGGGCAACAATGCAAACAACTTGGATTCTTTGCCATGTTTTGTTTTTTTTATTCTTACTCCACCTGGAAAAGCCGGAAGGAGAGTTCTGGTTCTGGTCGGACTTAGTGTGTCGCAGCTGCAGCCCATCTGGACCGCCTCTCACATGAGCCGGTCCGTCGGACCGAGACTATTCTCTCTAATTAAGGGGTGGCACGTCTCTTCTTCTTCTTCCCGTCACAGCAGTGGCGTTATTAACACCCAGTTTATGTGCGCACACAGAAGAAGATGTCATGGTGACTCAAAGCCTCGTGTTCACACACACACACGCACGGACACACACACGTACACACACACGCGCGCACACACACACACATGCACGGACACACACACACATACTGATTTTGTTTTGAAATGCCAGCAGCTGTGATGATAATCTGGAATGTGTGTGTGTGTGTGTGTGTGTCTGTGTGTGTGTGTGTGTATGTGCGTGTACGTGTGTGTGCGTGCGTAAGTGTGTGTGTGTGTGTGTGAGAGAGAGAGAGAGTTCTGCTTTCATCTGTAAAATCACTCTTTTGTACGTCGCGGGGTCGCTCTCGCCCCTCAATTATTCATTGGCCTGTTTCCATGGTAACCGCTGTGGCCGCATGCGTGTGTTCGGCAGCAGCGGGACGGGCTTCATCAGCTCGCGACGGTGTATTATTACAGGTGAGGTGCGTTCAGGGACGTCCGTAAAGTTGGGCACTCAGCAGCAGGACCTTTCTGCACTGGAACTGGTTGGTTTGGATCGATGCTGAATCTGGTTCTGTTTTCTTTTGGTTCTACTTCCTGTATCTCTTTTCTTGGTTCTGATTCTTCAGATTTTGAAAACTTTTACCAGTTCAAGTCGCAATATCGGCTTATCTTGGCCCGGTTTCTCGGTTCTGCTGGATAAATCCACCTTCTGATTTATGATACAACGAGTTATGTTCATTAGCTGGTTCTGGTTTGTTAGCTGGTTCTGGTTCGTTAGCTGGTTCTGGTTCATTAGCTGGTTCTGGTTCATTAGCTGGTTCTGGTTTGTTAGCTGGTTCTGGTTTGTTAGCTGGTTCTGGTTCGCTAGCTGGTTCTGCCCCAGTTTGTTGGATTTTAACAGATTTCTTTCATTTTATCCTGTTTAAATTCTTTGGACTTTTCAGAACCAGTGTTATAGATAAGAGCTGGTTCTGCTTTTAGACTCTTCCCTTGGTTCTGATGGGTTTGCTTCTTCATGTAGAGGGTTCTGGTTCTGGAGGAACACTGTGATCCATGTAGTTCTGCTTCTTCTGGTTCAGAATCCCAGAGTCCAGTTCTATCTGGGTTCTGGTTCTGATGGGTTTATGGATCTCAGCTGGTTCTTCTTAATTTCTGTTGTTAACAGTTTTACTGGTACTGATCCAAGATACATTCGATGGTTCTTCTGAGTCCGGTTCTGTCTGGATTTCTCTGATCTGCTCAGCTGGTTCTGAGTTGTTGGGTTTAGCTCGGATTGAACCCCATTGCTTGAAGGTTTCAGAACCATTGTAGGATATGACGGGTTCTGTTTGGTTTGGACCTCTACTGAGCCCGGATGTTTCTTGTTGTTGGTCATTTGTTGGGTTCTAAGTGTTCTGGTTCTGTTTCAAAGTGCCCTGGGATCTTTTTTGTCATATTATTTGATTTGGGTCTGGGTTCTGTGTGGTTCTGTCTGGCAGTCTGGTTCTGAAACTCCACAGTGGTTCTCATCTAACTGGTTCTGGTTTCTGTTGGGTTTTATTGATATAAACTGGTTGTGAATGGTTTGGGTTTTTTATATTTTATCCTCTTGGTTCTGGTTCTGGTTCTGGCTTTAGATTATTTAGAGTTTCTGGTTTTGGTTCTGACTGATTTGGGTCTTTGCTTTGATTAATCTGCTTCTCACAGGTTCTGGTTTTAAATATTTTCTAAATTAATCTAGTTGGAGTTGGTTCTGCTGATTCAGAACCATTTGTCTGGTTCTGGCTGGATCTTTCAGAAGTTTTGTCAGACCCAGTTCTGACTGGTCTGATGGTTAATCGGATAGAACTTCCTGTGATTCTGCTTTTGGGCTCATATTTCCTCCACATTTCTCTGGTTCTTGGCGTGTTATACTTCCTCCACCATCTTTGGTTCTGTTCGGTTCTGGTACCTCTAAATCCTGGTTCTGTTCCTCGTGCTCCAGTTCTGAACGGGTTTGGTAATTTCTCCAGAATCTCATTCTTTAAGCTGTAATCTCTCTGCCCTTCTTCAGGTTCTGATTTTATGTTGCTCTTTCTATAATTTCTTACTTTTTTCTGATTTTTGGAGCCAAATACTGAGATTAAATATTACTGGAAGTTAAAAAAAAGTAAAAAAAAAAGTTTGGTTTAAAGATAAATGATAGGGCTGTAGCTACAAGCTGCGATGCTGCCGTGTCACCATTAGGAGACGTAACAGTCTCAAAGTGAATGTGATTGTAAATCTGACCAGCAGGGGGCAGCAGACATCAGATTCTGAGACATTAGAAGTCTTTGTTGGACTGAGGATGATGATGCTGGTGGGGAGACACGGACTGAGGAAGGCTCACAGAGAGAGCGGTTATAGTAAAATATCACAGATTATACCTTTAATACACAATGACTGACGTTAATCTGCTGTAATCTGCTGCTGGAACACTGACCTACATGTCTGTCCACTACCTACTGCAGGACACGCCCCCTTATCAGCTGCCGGCCAATCACCTGGCACACAGCGCAGGAGGTGAGTTCTGATTGGTCCGCACAGCGTCAGGAGTTAAACCGCTGCGGCCTCCAGAACCGGACCGTTTAATTAGTCTGGGTCAATTTAATAATTGATTTTATCGGATTTGTTGTGAATAATGCTGCTCATTTTGAATGTTTAATCTGTTTCTGCTGATGTGTCGTCTCTCTTTTCATTTTGTGGTTAAATTAAACATGGAATAAATACTTATTATTGTAATAAATATTAATTAAGTAGAAAATCAGTCATTTTCTTCTGAGGGTTCAGAGGCACTCACAGTAAAAATTGAAGTTTTTAAATAAAAAAATAAATGAATAAAAATAAAATTAAAATAATAAAATTAAAATAATAAAAGGTCACAGAACTCTGAAAATTATTTTGGTTTATAACAAAAACAGTAAATTCCATCCATCCATCCATCCATCCATCCATCCATCCATCCATCCATCCATCCATCCATCCATCCATCCATCCATCCATCCATCCATCCAGATGCTCAGTCCAGTGGTCAGATACAGCAGCCTCCCTCCTCCTCATCTTCCTCCTCTTCATCCTCCAATCTGCGCAGACTCTTCCTCCCCCTCCCCCTCTCCTCCCTCTCTTCCCCTCTGGCTGATTCTTTTTATTTTTTATCTGAGAGCTTCACATCTGCAGCGCTCTCCGCCTCCCTCTCCCGCCTTCGATGACAGTTTCGGTTTGAGGAGCTCCTCCGTCTCTCAGCCTCTCGCAGAGGAAGAGGAGGAGGAGGAAGAGTAGTATTTCCCATTTTTCCTGTCTTTCTTTCCCGTTCTTCATCGGCGGCGGCTGCACCTGCATGGCGCTCGGGGGGGAGGCGACGCTCGGCTCGGCTTCACTATGATCGCCGTGTCGTTTAAGTGTCGCTGCCAGATCCTGCGTAGGGTGAACAAAGGTAGAGACAGCGTGTGTGTGTGTGTGTGTGTGTGTGTGTGTGTGCGTGTGTGTGCGTGCGTGTGTGTGTGTGTTAGCATGCAACATACATGCTGCATGTTGGTCTTGTGTCTCTGGCGGCAAACTGCTGACATTGAACATGAAGAGAGGAGAAGGGGTTATTGGGGATTACAGCCAGCTGTGTGTGTGTGTGGGTGTGTGTGCGTGTGTGTGTGTGTACATGTGTGTGTTAAACGATCTCCTGATGGATCCATCCAGTTGATGGCTGCAGGTTGCTGCGGCTCCGGGCAGCGTCTTATTATCCAGGATCTGATATTCATGTGTGAACAGGAAGCAGAGCAGGCAGGCGATGGCTGGTTGGTTGTTTCTGATCAGATTCTCCGTCTTTCAGTCCGGGTTGAAGCTTCAGGTGTTTCTTGGCTGCTTCTTTTTTTTTTTTTTTCCTTTTCATCGCTGTGACACAACTTTCAGGGCGAAACTGTGAGCTCGAGTTTTTTTCTCTCCTGTCAGAAAGAGTTTGTGTCACGCTGAAATATTATTCTCTGAGATTAAAGTCAAACTTCTCGTACTCGACTCTTCAGGTCCAGCTCAAAGCCTCGACTCTTACACTAACTGTGCTCAGTCCACTTGCATTAAATTCTAGTTTGTTTGCCTCCCAAGTCCGGTTCTTTTGGGGAGGTGTTTATGCGCAGTCGAAGTTTGGTCCACTTACAAACCTAGGATGTTGTCATACCTGGTAGTCTGGTAAACTCGGTTCGATTGGGACCAAAACTGCAACATTTATTACATTTTCAGCTGCTGTGGTTCTCTTTCACATCCACCAAATTAAATGAACACGCTGTTACCCTCCTCACCTGTGGGGGCACTGCACCAAGAACCTCTGAAGGAAACGACATGAAAACCTATGAAGACGACACTGTCCTCAACTTTCTTCTACACAAAATGTACACAAAAATGGAATGGCATCAGATTTCAGCAGTTAGAGTACTTTGCCTTTGTCTTTTGTAAAAACGTACATCACATTTTTCCTGCTAGCTCTAGCCTAGCGCGTTTGTTTTGGTTGTATTTACCCACAATGCCCTGCAGTTTAGTCCACTTTCTGCTCTGGTCTGTTTGGTGTTTACATATGCATTTGAACCATAACAGGACTACAACGCTTGGCATTCTGGGTAAATACAACCTAACAAACCTGTGAGGCTAGCGCTAGCGGGAGACATCACTTGTGGTTTTTAGCCAAAGATGAAAGAACAACTGCTAAAAAACATGGAAAGCATTTTTCTTTGCATGTTGTGAAGAAAGAAGTTGAGCTTCTTTGGTTTTCGTGTTGTTTCTTTCAGTAGTTCTTGGTTCAGCGCCCCCACAGGCGAGGAGGGGAACAGCTTTTTCAAAGGATTCAGTTGGTTTGACTCAGTGTAGTGATAAAGAGAACCACAGTAGCTGGAAATGTAACATATGTTGCAATTTTTATCCCCAATCAAACCAAGTTAGGTGGAAAAACCCTAAATTGTTCAAATTTGACGTGTTTTTCTCTCAGACCTGGCTAAGACAGGATAATTTACCTGACTTAACAGCCAAAAATAGCTCTTCTTTCAACCGTTTGCTTTCTTAAAATGTCAAATTAAACATCAACATGACAGGAAACATGCATCATTCATCAAACCCTTCAGGGAGTCAAAGCCTTGACTTTTGCTGAAAAATGAGTCAGTTTTTGCTGTATGCAGCCAGGAATCTGTCCTTGGAGGTTCACATCCGGCTTCTTTTTACATGAAATTATCAATATTTTAAAGAGATAGCTGTCTGTTTAACTGTAAACCTCCAGGTTCCAATGTTAGGAGCGCTGTCCTGGGATCTTTGTTGAATTTGTCATTATTAAGGTTTAAACCTTAATAATGGTTTAAACCTTTATTAAAACCCTTATTATTATTATTAAGGTTTATTAAGGTTTAAACCTTAATAATGGTTTATATAGCCGTCATATAGGGAGACATGTCTGTAAATCCTAAGATTTACAGACATTCACTTTATTGTCTAAAATAAATAAATATGTTGTATAATGTGAAAGAATTATCTTGAGAGACTTGACAATCCAGCACCGTACAGAGTGATTTAAGAGCTCTTGTTGGGGAGCAC
Source organism: Poecilia latipinna (assembly GCF_001443285.1). Lineage (NCBI taxonomy): Eukaryota > Metazoa > Chordata > Actinopteri > Cyprinodontiformes > Poeciliidae > Poecilia > Poecilia latipinna. The sequence goes on along the minus strand of NW_015113949.1, from coordinate 153,479 downwards.
AGTCCACTAACATTAAACTTTAGTGACTAAAAACTTTAATTTGAAGCTTGATTTCTGTCAAAACTCAGCTAGACGTTGCTCTAACTGATTCAGACTTTCCATTTTTCTAAATAACAGTTTGAACAGAATACTTTTTTTTAGCAAGCCACAAGATTACTATTCAACTTCCTCTCTTCTCAACATAAAAGTTGAGCAAAGTTCACGTTTAACTCGTGTGTTTAGCTGCGTTACGTTAATGTCGCTGTCATAATGTTACTCTACTAAGATGCTGAAATGTTAACTTCAGCCACACATTCTCTCCTTATTGTTGCTATATTTTTTTTTACTAAAAATGAAAAGTAGGAACATTTATTTTTATTTTTGTTGTAATTTCAGAGGGTTATTTTTTTCCATATCAAATGTAAACAAACTCCTTTTTAATTTCTCTGATTTTATGACTTGTGCTTCTCCTCATGTTTCGGTTGATATGTTTTTTTTTATCTGCCTTTTCTTTTCATTTCTGCTTCTTCCTCTTGTTTACACAGTTCAAAAGTTAGCTGGTTCAATGTCATGGTTTACTGGGACGTTACAGATTCAATTGAATTATCATTATACAACCAGGATTGTGCTGCAGCCTCACAGACGAGGTGAAAACAACATCCAAATTAGGTCTGAATGACTAAATCCTGAACAAACAGCAACAGTGTTGGAACAAAACATTTTTGTCAGTTGGAGTTTATTTCAGGACACTTTCTGCTCTGTTTGCTATGTGTACTTTTGATTTTTTATTTGTTTTTTACATCAAATAATGAATCAGTGGAGAAATAAAAATAGTACTGAGTTGCTATTGGATGTAAAATGTAAAAAATTAGCTTTTCTTCCTCTGACAACATTAGTAAAATCAAACATTTCTCATCTGGGCTGTAAGTATACAAGTAAGGTGCAGCGTAAATATTTTTTTAATTACAAATTTTTCCTACGGATTATCATCCTGTTTTTGGTAGAAAAAGAGAAAATAGAAAAACGAGCAGCCATTGCACAGTGCATACTGCAGTAAATCCTTCTAACCAAACATGCTGGAATTCTGGCGGGGTTGCTAGGCAATGGGCGAAACTCTGGCGGGGTTGCTAGGTAACATTGCAGTACCTGCAGACTCTTCCATGATAATTTAACAAAAAATCTCGCAGCATGACTCTAATACTTTGTCGTTCAACTCAGAAGGGTTGATTGAAATAAAATCGACTTTTTGAAAATATTTTCTCTGTTGTTTTAGAAAAGAAACCCATTTAATTGGATCTTATATGGAAAAAAAATCAGGGATTTTATTTTTAAGCCGTATTCCCAGACAGGTAATTTATTGGATTAATGTTTTGTATTCACAAATTAACAAGAACACCTGATCTGAATGTGCTTTCCTTTTGTTATCTATATTTAGATGTCTGTAAAAAAACCTAATATTTAACCTTTTGAACAGCAGATGGTTTATTGGATTACATGAGCTGCATCCTCCATGTCCCAGCAGCAGAACCAGGCTGGAAACCAGAACCTCGTCTGCCTAAAATCCGTTGAGACTCTGACTTTGGCTCCGCTCTTCCCCTCTTCTTCCTTTTTAATTACGGGAATCACAGCAAACACTTGAACAAGTTGGACTCCGTCCTCCACTCCAAGCCCCAGGACTCCCAGGATCAAGCTGGGGAATAACTTTCATCATTTTTGCCTCCATTTGAAGTTTCGCAGCTCTTTTTATGTGGCTCAGTAGGTTTCCTCTCGCAGCCAAACATCTTGACTCGGTGGTTTTTAAAGCAGCACCTCTTAACGTCTGAATTTAACCCTCGGAGAAAAGCTTTGTCTCCGCCACAGCGGCTGCTCCTTCGGTTCGCCTGTGTGTTTTAAACGGCTTTGAATGAGTCTATAATAAGGTACGGAGCGTCAGTGTGTCGCTGTATTCCTCTGAGGATATTAAATATACAACTGAAAACACAGCTCAGCTTTGAAACCCCACATAGTAGCTGCAGGACAAGAGTAATGAAAGTAAATGCAAATATTGTTTATTTTTAATAAGCAGCAAGCCTTAGATCTTCGGTACGGGACATTTTTAAAGACATTTAGGGATATAATGAGGTAAATTATTACATTATGCATTCCCAAAATGAAAACCAGGTCCTGAGAAGGTGTTATCCAGTCAGTTTCTGCCAGCACCGATCAGTTTATAGCCATCGATCTGTACAGGGACCCCCTGCTGCTTCACCACAGGATGAAGGGAATCACTCAGAACAACCTTATCGATCTGCAGGCGCTGTGAGGAGACCTTCGTCAAAACAACAAACTGACCTGAGCTGTTTGTTACACCTGTTATCTGAAGCTCTCTTAAGGTCTGAGCTTTGACTGGGATGATTTGACACCTCAATTCTTTTTATTCTTGTTTGTCCATTTGTTCAGCTCTGCTTGGACAAATGAGCTCATTTAAATCTAGATTACTATGCAGAGTTTGTACAGGTGATCGATTATTCTTTTGAACATGTTAGGGTAGGTGTATGGCCTATACAAAACATGTTCGGTAGATTTTTTGCATGATAATGAGATTTTTGTCTCTTCAGTTCTGTCCTGTTTTAGGGACTCATCACTTTAAATCCAAATAAACTCAACATTTCAAACAGATGCGCATTTATACAACCGTACATCTTTAAAAAGCATCAGTAGCGCCTCATGCACAACCAACCGGAGTGCAGCAAGTGGTTTCTGGATGGCAAGTCAACAATAAAACACTTGACTTTTCCAGCAGCCGTTGTACAACACATGCAGCAGTTAAACCAGCTGACCAAATATGCTGGAGCTCTGCTTTGGTTGCTAGGTAACAGTCAGAACTCTGCCTGGGTTCCTAAGGTACGGGCAGTGCCTGCTGATTTGTTACATTACATTCCAGAGGTTTTTGAAACAACTCATTTTCCAGACGCCAAAAAACATGAACTCATTCCTCAAAATCTAAAATACATCAGGAAATCTTTATTCTGTTTGTAAAAACACAAAATCAATGAGTCAAACTAAGACTAGATTGTTATTTGACTTTGGTTACAGAAGTACGGACTCCCTTTAAACGCGTTTAAAGATCATTTGCTGCTACTTTCCCTCATGTAGTGACGGCTAGGGTTGGTTTTCACTCCCTGCTCCTGCTTTTGGGTTTCATTTCTTCTGAATAAGTAATGAGATGGTGTGAAGTGTCATGTTTTGTTGCTGTTCACCTGATTTTAGGATGTCCTGATGCAACAAACATCGCTTGTTTATATTTTAGCATCACTGGAAATGCAAATTTAATCCTCAGTCTCAGTGAATTTACGTCAGGATTTCATCCAAAGCCTTTATTTGAGCCTTATGCAGTATTATACAGAGCATGTTGAGTACATAGTAGTGTCGCTGAGCACAGAAAAGGCTGGATGCTGCTGCCCTACATCTGAAGGAGGAGGAGGAGGCTCGGCTTTCATCTTCACTTAGATATGGTCTGAATGTGAGTGTGTGTGTTACAAGTCTACTGGGGACCAAAAGCTGAAACAATTACATTCAGGGGATTCAATTTGGAGAGCGAAATAAATACAATCCTGAAATTTTATCAGAAGACGTAGTTTTAGGGTCAGAAACCATCTTCAGTGCAAGCTGAACCTCCAGGATAGCAGTGTCCTCACAATGGCTGCAAAACATTGAAGTGTTTCCACAATCTCATTTTGCTTCTGAGCCGGGCTGCTGGAACCGAACAGAGCCGATCCAGATCAGATTAGAATAAATTACAGCCCAACAGGAAGCCAAAATATAATAACGCCAAAGTAAAGAGCGAGATGAAACAGAAAGAGCTTGACTGAAAACTTTTGGTTATTTTGGTGTTTTCTTTTAATAATCTGAGATTCTAACTGGATTAAAACTCATAATTAAATCAAACCATCAGTCTATATTTACTGACAGTTTTTTATCTTAAACTTTTGTTTTACTCATTAAAAAAGATAAACATAAAAAAATAGTTTTCTAGACAAGTAAAAAGTCTGTTGTTGTCTGTGTTGATAAATTGTCTAAATATGTTATTTAGGGTAATATCTATATGTTTCTGTGTGAATTGTGATATTTTTTGCACATTTATTTAGTTTTGCAATATTTTTGCCTAAGACCGTCTCAGTGCTGCCCTCTTTTGGTCGGATGGTGGCTACTGCAGTTGAACTGTTGTACCTGTTACAACAGACTGATGAAAAACAAAACACTTGTCTTGCATACAGCTGTAGAACCATGCTGGAATTCTGCTGTGGTTGCTAGGTAACGGGCGGAACTCTGCTTGGGTTGCTAAGTAACGGTGCAGTGCGCTGGAATGTGACTTAACAGTTGGGAGGTTTTTGAAATGACTCCTTTTCCAGACACCAAAAAGATGGCTTGGTGTTTTTTTAAGCACTTTGGTTGTTTTTAGAAGCAGTAGAAACAAAAAAGGAAGTACAAAAATTAGCAAAATGTCAATTTTCCATAATTCCCGTATAAATGAATGGCTGGAGCTTGAAAATCAGTTTAAGGAACTGATGAAACAGAAAGTTTTTTTTTTTCTTTCCCAGAATGATGTAAGATTTGTTTAAAACTACCCAGTAGTTGTTGGTGGGACGTCTGAAGCGAAATAAAACCAGACAGAAGTGTTGTTGTTCTGAATCCAGCTGATTGGAGTTTAAATCAATAAATGATGTTTTTTTTTCTGTGTTTTCCTTTCAGATGAAGGGCCGTACACAAAGCACCCTGCCGGGTCGCGACCTCCAGATGGAGCGCTGGCCATCAGGAGGCAGAGTATTCCAGGTAACACTCCCACCATCATCCTGCTGACGGTTTAAAATTAGTTACTGGGATTCCTGCGGTTGGGAGTAAAGCAGCTGAAAGTGGAGAACAGGAACAGCTGATATTTTCCTCCCATTAGTTGTAGGAAGATGCTTTGTTTGCACTTTATCTGCTCCCACCTGGAGCTGCTGTCCTAGTTAGGACTGCTTTCTGCGAAAACCTGCCAGGTGCTTGTTATAAGGAAGAGTTTAAACTATTTGCAGAAACTGGTGGAAATGTTTGTTTAATGTGTTTACACCAGTAAGACCAGTAAAAAGAAAATCACTTGGAGACGTACGATGGTTTCTCTGAAAGCATCAGAGAAACCATAACGGTTTCTCTGTTTTGTTTTATTTTATTAGTTATTTAGATTTAGATTTATTTATCTAATTTTGTTAAGTGTTATGTACTTATATTTTGATTTTTATGTGCTATAACTACTTGGTTTGGAAGAATATGTTTTTAAAATTATTTTAATTAATTATATTTTGGCGTTCTTGTTTTTTTTGGATTTATAAAATAAAATAATTTTTTTAATTGTTTTGCATTGATTGGGTTATATTTTAGTTATTTAGTTTTGGTTAAAATATTTTTTTTTTTTTTATTATTTCATCTTGTTTTTTATTATTTTAATTAAATGTAATGTGTTTGACAGTTTATTTGTTTTGACATAAAATATTGCTTCAAATTTAATATAATTTTTGTTGTACTTTTTAAATGGTTTGTAATTATTATTTTTTAATAGATTCTACTTTATTTGGTCTGACTTTTTTAATGTAATTGCACTATTTTATTGTTTTTTACTTTAGTTTTTTTGCTGTCTTTTATTTGCTTAAATTTTTCATTAATTCAATTTTACTGGATTATTTTATTTAAGTATTTAATTCATAAAGTCAAGTTTGACGTTTTACATTCCCAGTTGGATAGACTTTGTTGGCTTCCAGTAACAAGCAGTTGGTGAAATTAAATGGTTTTTTGCATTTCCATTAAATCACAGTTAAAATTAAACCTTCAAAAAGTGCTGCGGGTTAATTTCCCGGTTGAACTCCTGGCACAGAGACTGGAGGTTGATGCTGCTTCATCAGCGGTGGAACAGAGGAGGCACAGTTCAGGCTGCAAAGAGCCCGTCTACAGAAATAGAGCTTCCTGTGAGCCTGGCTTTCTTCCTCAGCTCCTTTTAAGTAAAAAAAGCCGTTTTGTGAAGAAACAATTTTAGAAGTCACTCCTCTGCAGCTGCAGGGAGCTGCTTCATCAAACATGGGAGCAAAATCAAAGATTGGAGGTTTTCTTAGTTTAGATGGAGTCGCAGTTCGCTGCTGTTTGTGAAGCCGTCGTAATTCTATCGCTGAATGGACTGAGGTGAATCCCTGACTCATTAATATTAAAATCCAACGACTGAGTGAAATCCAGATTTCTGTTTTATCACCTGAGGACGGTTCACATCGCGCGGCAGCAGCTCTGTAGTTTCCTCGCGCCCAGCGCTTCCTCTGCTGAATAATTCAGAGGTTTGATAAAAAATAGATGGCCGACAGATCAGGAGATGACTTCTTTTCTGTTTGTTGGGGTTATTATTTAATTTCTCCTTGTGTTTTAGAGAAACACTACGGCGGCGTGTTAGGGTCATTGTAGACGGAAAAAAGGAGTAAATTTCCACCAAAAAACCCTGAAATTTTATAGAAAAAACAAGAACATTTCTAAGTTTGAAAAGTCAAAAAATTACTACAAAAAATGAAATTTTGAGATTAATCTCAGAAATTAAAAATATCATTTTTTTTCTAGCAAATTTGTGACTTTTCAAGCTCAGAAATTTTCTTGTCTTTTCAATAAAATTTGAAGTTTGAGTCTTTTTAAATCAAACCTTTGACTTGTCAAACTCAAATTTACAAGTTTTATTTAAAAAATTTCTGAGATTACTTTCAAAATTCAACTTTTGGAGTTCAGAAATGTCTTTTGTTTTAGTTTCTGAGATTAATCTCAATTTCTGATTTTTTTCAAGCTCTTTTCAAACTCAAATTTCATTACTTTTTCTCGAAAATTTCTGAGATTAATCTAAAAATTTCTGAGATTTTTTTGGCAAATATTGACTTTTGTGGCTCAGAAATTCCTTGTTTTGCTTTTCTCTTTTGTTTTATAGAAAATTTTTGAGACATTTCTGAGCTTTGTTTCTAGCAGATTTTCTACTTTTCAAACTGAGAAATTTCTCAGTTTGAAATTTCTAAGGTTAATTTCAGAATTTTTGAGCTTTTTTTTCAAGCTGAACAAACTAAATTTTTTTTCTTTAATTTTCTGAGACTAATCTAGAAATTGCTGAGTTTTTTGGTGGAAATGTGCTTATTTTTTGTCTACGATGGCGCTGTTACGCCGTCGTAGAAACACTGACGATGAGCCGCAGTGACCTGTTTTTCAGAAGAGTTTCGGGGCTGCACGGTGGTGGAGCTGATGAAGAAGGAGGGAACTACGCTCGGACTCACCGTTTCAGGAGGAATCGACAAAGACGGGAAGCCTCGGGTTTCGAACCTGCGACAAGGAGGGATCGCTGCAAGGTGATATCGATTAATTTCGTCTACATTTAAACGATACCGCTCCCTGGAAACTGCGGATGTTTGGGAAAAAGTTCCCCGTTTCGACGGCACTTTTGGAACAGCTGTAGATGCCATGCCAAGCCGCTAGATGGCTCTGTGATTTTAGTATTACAGTGAACGCGCATGCGCTTTTGACCTTTAGCTTCCATCTCTCTAGCTTTCACCTCATTCCTGTATTTTTCCTGTCAGAGGTTGTGTTAAATTGAACAGATTAAGTAGTACACAGAGCATAATGTTATCCGCAGTTGTTTTTGTTGTCATTTGCTCGTTTATTCACATAAAAATGTTGCGTTCCAGTTGCTAGTGAAGTGGGAACTCGAAGCTGGGTTTGACGTTACACCCGAGGTAACAGCGTCATAATTTCAACATGGCGGCGCCCATAAACTAAAGCTATTGCTTGCAATAGCTCACACACTCATAATTATAAGCTTTACGTTCCATAAACAAACACCATTTTTTGATTTGTTCGGTTTAGAAACGCACTATCATGTGTGTGTTGTGTAAAATAATTATGTTTTCAGCACGTCTTATGTTCACTGAAGTCCTTACTGGGGCCAGTCAGAGTTGTTCCCAGTTTCCAGAGACAAATCTGATTTCGGAGGGCGTTCCAGTTGATTTTTTTTCGACTGGAAAACCTTATTTTCCTGTTGCAGATCTTCAATCAGAAAATATTAACCTGTCTCCCGTTAACCAAATACTTGTGTTACACATATTATGACGGAGTATTAGGACCACGCTAAGAAAAGAAAAACGTGAGAATAAAGTCATAATATTACCACTTTATTCTGACAGTATTATGATTTTATTCTCGTAGCATTTCAAATTTTTTCTTGTAATGTTTTTGACTTTACTTGCGTGCTGTTTTTACTGATTTAATTTTGGTGCTATTTCCTTTTGTCTTTATTCTGAGTTCATTCTTGTAATTAGTTTATTTTCTTAATAAAGTTTATGTTTTTATATATATATATATATATATTCCATAGCATTTAATAAAACTCACAACCATCTCTGTTTGTTCAGGAGTGACCAGCTGAATGTGGGCGACTACATCCGCTCGGTCAACGGCATCAACCTGGCCAAGTTCAGACACGACGAGATCATCAGCCTGCTGAAGAACGTCGGGGAGCGTGTGGTGCTGGAGGTCGAGTACGAGCTGCCGCCCGTCTGTAAGTGACTCAGCATGTTCATACTTTCCTTCTCAGGAGCTGAAATTTATTCAGTTTTGAATTTAGGAACTACTTTAATCTTCCAAAAGCATTTACATCCCTTGAATTTTTTTAATATTTTGACATGTTGAAGTAACATTTTAGTACAGTGGTGCATTAGGCCCATTGTAGACAGAGAAGAATACATTTCTGCCAAAAAACTCCCAGAAATTTTCACAATAAATCTCAGACATTTTCTAGAAAAATGGGGAATTTCTGAGTAACAAAAATCTAAAGATTTGTGAAAAATAAAGTTAAAAATTTTGAGATTAATCTTAAATCTCTTTTTGAAAATACTTGAACATTTTCAACTTTTGAAACTCAAAAATTTCCAAGTTTCTTTCTAGAAAATTTCTGAGTAATTTAAAGGTTTTTTGGTTTTTGGCAGAATTAAATCTTCAACTAATTTAATAATTGATTAATCGTTATCTAGAGTATACACTCCAGTTATGCTCTAGTTAACGAGTGTATGCTCGTTATCTGTCAGCAAAAGCTCATTTGCTGACATAAACAACATACTCAGAGCAGTAATTAAGCCAAAACTGTACAAAACATATAAACATTTCGCATTTAAGATAAAATCTTAATTGTCTGTAAATATATTTTACCCAAAACTCCTTAGGTGGCGTTTTTTCCTATTCAGCTGATTCAAATTTACTAAAGGAAAGCTGCGTTATGGCATCTTACATAATAAAATGTTTATTTTCTTATTTAAAGAAGGAATTTATTTGTTTATTTCTATTCCTTAATGTATTTCTAATATTATAACGAAAATGCTTAAGCAGTTTAATGAAAAATCTGCAGAATGGGACAATATTTATCAGATTAATGATCAGGATAATCATTAATTGGATTATCTGATTAATCGATTAATAAAATAATCGTTAGTTGCAGCCCTAAATGTTCTTCTATAACAGTCGGATCTGATTTAGTTCCACATATGGAAGTGGTATAAATCTGATTTGTACCTGTTTGTGTGTTGACGATGTGTTTCTGTTGCAGCCGTGCAGGGGTCAGGGGTCATTTTTAAAAATGTGGAAGTGACGCTTCACAAAGAAGGGAACAGCTTCGGCTTCGTCATCAGAGGTGAGCGCGGCTCGGTTTGTGTTTGAGCATCTCAAAAATAAATGCAAACAAAACCATAAAGCGACTCGTTCTTACAGGAGGAACGCATGAGGACAGGAATAAGACCCGCCCCATCGTCATAACAACCATCCGGCCGGGCGGACCCGCCGAAAGGTACCGACCTCTGCAGACTTTTTGTCCCTGTGGAGCTTCTGTAGGAGCTAAAACCTGACGTTGTCGTTCTGCAGAGAAGGAACCATCAAGCCAGGCGATCGGTTGCTAAGCATCGATGGGATTCGTCTCCATGGCAGCACGCTGTCGGAGGCCATGAGCATCCTGAAGCAGTGCGGCCAGGAGGCCACGCTGCTGATCGAGTACGACGTGTCGGTGATGGGTCAGTTCGGTTTTTACTTCGACAGGAAGTCATGATTTCTGCAGCTTCACTGTGAAATGTTTGTTTTGTTGTTTAGGATGTTTGATTACAGCCTTAACATCAGGAATTTCCAGGAGAAGTTATAGAAAAGTTTTAAATAACAAAACCTTGTTTATTTATTAAATTTTAGTCAATCTTTTGATAATTTAACTTCAAACAAGACAGACTGCAGGATTCTTTCTCTTATCAGAAAAGTATGAGAAAGTGTAACTTCCATTATTTTTTGAAGGAACATATTTAAATATTTAAATCGTCTTCTGTTGCTTTGCACATTGATTACACCTTAAATATGCAACTAATTTGTTTCTTGGAGGAAAAGTAAATAATCACTTTATAATCATGATTTTAAATCTAGTAAATTAAAACAGCTGACAAAACTTTTAGAAGTTTTTTCTGCATTTACCAATTTGTTTTATGTGAGAACTTAAGATGGTAAGTGTCGGGGAAATTAATTAGTTAAGGTAAAGGAATTGATCGATCCTGGATAAATTATCGTATATATTTGGGAATAAAAGCAGCTTGTAAGTAAATTTCACGTTTTGTATAAAGTTTCAGGGAAAGTAATAACTTCCTGGACAAGAACCTATAAGTTACATTAAAATAACTCAATAAACTCCAGAAAAAATTTTTTATTTGCTTTGAAGGAAAATTAGCTTGTAACTTCCTGGACAGGAACAGGTGAGTTTGGAAAAGAATTACTTGTAATTTCCAGATAAATGAACCCACAAGCTGCTGCCATAAAACCATCAGAGTCCATGAAATGTAAGGTTACTGAGGGCGGAGCCCTGTGGAACGCCAACCAGTGAACACCAGTGACTGCTTTCACCCTTTCAGACTCGGTTGCCACGGCGTCGGGCCCCCTGCTGGTTGAGGTTGCCAAGGCGGCAGGATCCAGCCTGGGCGTGGCTCTGTCCACCTCCATGTTCTGCAGCAAGCAGGTCATCATCATTGACAAAGTCAAACCAGCCAGCATAGCAGACAGGTATGAGTCTGACGCTCTCTGATCCAGTTCAAGTGTAGATTGAAGATCTTTTATTATTTATTTTTGGATTCATTTGCAGCTTAATTTATATTTGCACTAAACCTTTGTGCTAAACCTAAAGCAAAATCACAAATATTAGTCCCGCTAATGCTAAAGCGCTATACCAACATGGTATTGAGTGCAAGCTAATGCTAAAAAGCTAAATCACTACCTTCATTACACACCTACCTGCACTTCAGGAAGTGATTCTTTGGAACTGACTGGGCCTGTCGCGATAAACGATAAATCAGATAAATCAATTAATCGCACGATAAATTAAACCTATCCACCTCATTTTAATTATCGGCTTTATCGTCTCTTCGGCCTTTTTTCTTTCTGTTGATGACACTGAATGAAAAAAGGCTCAACTCCGGTGCTCTTCCTTAGTGTAATGTCCAGCTCACACTACACAAGTTGTTGGCCGACTGTCGGCCTATTTTCAAAACCTGACAGAAATCCTAGGTATAACGGTGCGATCGGGTTCATAGTGCCATGTGGGGTCCAGCCAAATGGGCACAAAATTATGGCTA
>NW_015113949.1:137220-137468 GCF_001443285.1 Poecilia latipinna | reverse complement strand
GATGATCGACCATAACACACCACACACTGCAGGATGATTGGTTACGAAATCACCAGCGACAATCTTAGATCGACCAACGTTCTAAAAAATAGGGCCAAAAAAACCCTGTGTAGTGTGAACTACTGCATTAGGTAATTGGATGTGCCCATCTTCTATATTTAAATCTAGTGATTAGTGAAGGGCAATACAGATGTCATGATCTGCACTCTTTTGGTTGAATGCAGTATTTATTTCCACTTATGTTGTTT